>NW_009228773.1:0-4423 GCF_000690835.1 Fulmarus glacialis
CCAAGCACCCGGACATGCCCAGCACCAAAGACCCCAGTGCCCAGCACACAAGACGCGTGTGTGGGTGTTGGTTGCTGGGTCCTTGGGGTGCTGGGTGCTCTGTATGTCTGGGTGCTGGGCATGTCTGGGTACGGGGTACTGGGTGGTGGGCATGTCCGGGAGCTACGTGCTGATCGCTGGGAATGTTGGGGGCTGGTTTGCTGGGATCTGGGAACTGGCGTGTTGGGGGCCTGGCGTGTTAGGGGGCTTGGGATGTTGGGTGCTGGGCACTGGGGGTGTTGGCTGCTGGGAGCTAGAGGTGCTGGCTGTGGGCATTTCCAGTGTGTCTTCCAACTGGGAGAGAAGAGTGGGAGAGAACTCAGGAAGTGGAAACAGTGGGCATGAAACGAATAGGATTGATGTCCCTGTAGAAGTAGCGAAGGAGGGAGGGGAAGACTTTCACAGTTCTTTTATGGAGTTTGTAAGATCAGTAAATTTGACTGTTCCAGTTAGAATTTTTAGTTTTGCTTTACTTTTTCCACCCGGTTGTCCCATAGACTTATGTCAGCCTGGCTTCTTTGCCGTTTCTTTTCCTTTTTCTTTTTTAGGACTTAAAGACAGGAAGATTTATAATTGGCACAGCTGTGTCTTGGAGTGGTCACCCCATGCAATGTAGAAAGTAATGATGAAGTTTCAAGAAGTGTCAAGCTTTCACTAAAACCTTTAGAAATTTGGGATGTAGCTCTTCCATCTTAGTGTGGCTGATAGTCTTGGTTAAAGTCTTTAGCTTGGATATTAGTTTATACTTTCAAAGCCCCCCTTCATTTGTGTCCAGTCAGAGACTTGAAGCTGGATCTTCCATATCTCAAATGAGTGTACCACAGTAGTTAGCCACTGAAGAGTTTTATTTGTAATTTTAATCCTAGAGTTGATGAATAGGCAGCCGGAGTAGCAGTATTTGGCTTGGGGGCAACCATTTTAAAGCCATGCAGGGGAGCGTATGGAGACTTGAGTGTACATCCTTAGGTAGACCAGTTTTGAAAGAAAGGGGTTAGATACTGGGCATCTGCTTACTGTGTGTATGTGTATATATGTGTGTGTATACACACGCACATACACATGTGTATATACAAACACATATATTTACCGGAGATGGTTTTTTCACCACAGCTCATTTCAGCACCCTTCCCCTTAAGTCAGAAGAGAAAGGGAACAGTGTGCTCGTGCTAGTTGAGATAGTTATGTCAAGCCCTTTCCTTCTAGCACTCTGTGTTCCCTCTCTATAGTAAGGTGGAGAGAGCTGTCGTTTCTAGCAGAGTGAGAGAATATGAGGCATTTCAGTAGGGGCTCGACAAGCTGGAGAGCAAATTCAAAACATTAGAAAAGAAAGAGGATAAGAGGATATTCTTGCTGCTTATTCCATGTTCCATCTACTAGTTATCCTGGAAAACTTTGACTACACCAATCCAGTGCTAAACTGAGCAATACAAGGAAAAAATCCCTTTAAACTGGCAAACATTAGGTGTAAACCTCATTTATGTCTCTATTTTATATGCAGTAACACAAGTAGGCTGCTTAATTGTTCTGGAAGGGTAGGTGCTGAATTCAGCTTGTGTATGAACTTTCTGGTGAAGAGCAAAGCAGGCGGTGCATTTTTCCAAGCACTCTGCTTATGGAGGCCACGAAGTTTCTTTGTACAGAGACTCCCAAATGAATCAAAAAAACTTTATTTTGTGTGTTTTGTCTTTTCCTATATGAGTCTGTTTATTTCTGCTAAGCAGCAGTGAGTGTCCTAAGACTGAGAAACAGTAGTAACTAAGGTTATAGTGATACAGATGTTTGTCCTATATAATCACCTTTAATCTGCTGAGAAGAACTTTGAAGTTTCAATCAATTTAGGGTTTCTGGGTTGAATTAATTGCACTGGTCAGTCTATATGTTAGTTCTTCTGACTGACACTGGAGATTTGATAGCTGACAAGCTAAGTCAAGTTTTTAAACAAAAAATAAAACAATCTCAAAGCCTATTCTCAAGGGTTAACTGTGAGCCAATCTCACATCATGAGGGTTATGGTTAGTGCAGGATGTATGCCCTGGTAAATTGTGGGGGGGCTCATTGAATTAAGCAGGGTGTTGCTACTGTAATTTACACTCTGAAAATCTATAACTGTGTTTCCAGTTGAGATTTGCAACTAGAGTGTATCCGAACTTCAGTAACCTACCAAAAAAAGAGTTGACATTTATAAAGCCGAATCTCTAGTTCAAAGCGTCTTTCCCACAGCAGGCTTTGGAGTCAAATTTTCAGTTGTACCACTACTGATGTCTGCATGGTGGAGTTGTGTGGCCATACAAGTATGCTGAGGTACCCATGATCTATCTTGGGCGGAGGCTGGTATTCTTAGTTTGGACAAACATCGTGTTCCTGTGTGTGTATGTGCTGCTTTAGCTTTTATTTTTTTTAACACTTTCCAAGCTGTGAATTACTGCACAGTCTTGAAGTTGCAGGATTATCCATCTCTGGTCAGCAAAGCGATTCAACAGGAAGAACTGGGTTTTCATTTTATTGTCTGTGCCATTTTAAGATAGTCTGGGTCTTCACCCAGAATCAGAAAGCAGTTTCCTGAGACTTTTTCCCTCCTTTGGGTGTGCTCTACAAATAAGTAAGGTTCAATACCAGTTACAGTCTTACCTGTCACTTAGTCCGTATGTGGTAGTGTGCCAATGAAAATTATGAAGAGGAAAAACATGTTTCATCGTGCATTTTTACATGTTCCTTTCCTGCCCCTTTTAGTTTATGCTTTAAATATACAAGATAAATACTAAGTTTGATTTGCATAAGGTTTGCACTTCTCATCCTAAACTCTTGCGAAGTGTTGCAGAGTGCTGTTTTGAGGGCTGTTATGTTTTGTTCCAGAGGTGTCTATATTTCAGTGGTGGATATATTTCAGTGATTCCTGTTCTGTATAAAATTTGCATGCAAGATTTTCCAGATTATGAAATGATTTTGCATTCCGCAGGGTGAAGATGCAGATGGGGTGTTAGCTGTAATGATAACGCTGTTGCTACAGCGGCAATGTAGCTTGCTACAATTTAGCTTTAATGTCTTCTGAGCAAAACCTTGTTGATTTTTGCACAGAATTTGAAATTGTATTTTGAAGCAACATTTTTATGCAGATGAACATTAGGTATTGCTCTGTGCACGGTGGACTCTCTGCAGACTTGCGGAGTGAGGAACACTGAAGTTTGGTGCAGTCTTACCTAGCCTACAGCACTGACTTACTTCTAGTGTCACTTAGTTTTCTTATTTTGAGTGCTTTTTGAGGTGAAATACTTCTGTTATTCTCCCATTATCATTCCAAATGGAAAAATCCTTAATCTAGGATATCTTCTCTTACGAAATGCCAAATCTTGACTTTGCTGAAGTCTTAAGCAAACATTTTGAGGGTTTTTTTACCCAGTTTAACCACTGTACTTCCCCATTACATTACCTTGATTTCATGCTGATTGTAGTCATGAATAAAAAAGCGTGTACTGGTGGAAGGTTGTGCTTCTGGTGATTCGTGTTAGATTTTTGTGCTAATGGATTGGCTCATTTCTTTTAAAAAGTTTATTTTAAACCTCTACAGATACAACTTAGCATGTTTTAAAGCCTTGAACAGAGATTTTGCACAATGCTTAAAGAAAATACTAGGCAGTTGACTTTATCAATAGTAAAGTATCTGTTTTCATGAAAAAGCATAAAATGAGAGATTGGGGAAAGAAACACAAAAGGGAATACATGATTAACAGCATACGTCTCCATGTATATTGTACTTGGAGTAAGCACCCTCAGTAGCTGAGTGCTGGCTTACAAGACCTGAGTACGCAGGATGATAGTGTAAAATCAATTTGTTTTCCGTATCTGTTTGAAAGATAGTTTGGTTATTAATACTGTAGAACGTAGGTGTATTTCTGAATGACTTATTTTATTTATTGTGTGTATATGTTAGGAGGGGATTTCTTAGAATATAGTTAAACTATCTGTAAAATTAAACTCAGTTTTGTTAACTTTTCTCCTTTTGCAGGCTAATAACTCTGAGGCCGTTAAAAATCATGTAACTAGAACTGTAAGTAATTCCATTTTATTTATTTCTTTTTCCTTTACTTGGCCTGATTTATTTTCCTTTTTGTGGCTGCTTATTTTTATTACATCTTCACAAAGCATTTGTTGCTAGCCATTTTCAAAGCACGCACTTTGGTTTCTGTACTGTGTGAAATTAGCCTTTGATTAGGATAATGTGTCGTCGTCGTCCGTCCCCTGCCCCCCCACCCCGAGTTTATCCAGGAACAATGATATGAACTCTGTGTTCCTTATTTCTAAATCAAGCAGGGGAGAAGTAAAGGGAAATATTAAAATCTTCATAGACTGATGGTATTCAGAGGAGTTCAGAAATTCAAGAGGTTTT
>NW_009228773.1:4448-10932 GCF_000690835.1 Fulmarus glacialis
AATATGCAATTGATCTTTTAGCTTTTATTTGTTCAAGTTACTGTGCCATGTTATTTACAAATCAAATTAAATGCCCCTTCCCAACCCTTTATTATTATTGCTGCTATAGTACTACTGGTAAAAGTAGTATTAAATATATTTATTGAAGTGCAATAGAACCCAGTTTTCTAAGTGATGTAGAAATTTCTGCAGATGGGAAGTATCGCACATTTCAATACTGATAACGCTTATGAGTATACTTTTAGCACAATTTCTGTGAAATAAGTAAGGCAAAGAAGAAGAGACTTTTTGAAGTCCTTTGCAGTTGCCTTTTATCAGAAATGCCAAGTTTCTTTGATTTCTAAATAAATCATGGGAGATGCCTGTAGTTAACTGTCTGTTAGTAGGCAACTGTGATGCAGGTATTTGATTCACCGCTGTAAAGATGAAGTTAGTATTTAAAAAGGGGGAAAGGGAAGGACTTTCAAGATGCATGTCATCTTCACTGATTCATTGTTCAATTCAAGAGCAGCTCTCTATTGCAATAAATGAGCATCTATTTCAGTGTTAGTCTTGTGTGCGTTGCATTTGTTTTGCAATGTCATCCGTGGTTCGGTGCTGCAGGCTTCTGCTGGTGCCACTGTGCAGGGTGTGAAGAGTTCTGATCCTTGACTACCCCATATAGCAGGAGACCTTCACAGAGGTTGCATTTGTATTAGCAGTATAGCGTGTTTATTTGGGGTGGCAATAAATGTTTTTGTACAACCGAGGTCATCTCTGTGGTTGGATCCGTGCTATTATCCACACTGTTCCAGTAAAATTGTAATTATTTCTAAGTTGGTAGAATATATTTGATATTGAAACCAGCTAAAATGTCTAGTGACGAGATTGTTTCTCCCTTCACTTTGCTCTTCTCTTCCTTAACTAGACAAATTAACTGAAATAAAAAAAATCAGAATAGAGCAAACTACTTAGTTATCTGCATGTGAATAATTGGTTTTGACAGCTGCTTCTAGTGTAACAAATGTGAAGCAAAATAATGAGATACATTGTGAGGAAAATAATTGCAGATCATTTTCTATTGTTTGTTGGAAGTTTTTAGCTTCATTGTGTTACATCTAAATAACTTCAGAGGGTTTTCTGTTTGTACTGGTTGCTTATTACACAAGCCAAGGTCATATGTTTTGGGGTTTTTTTCTGTACATGTAGTAGCTCGCGCACAGCCATTTTGAAGGCAGCCTTAATGGGAAACGATGCTTTTTCAGCTGTGGCTTTTGTCCTATTATATTTTGCATTGGTTATTATTTGACCATTAGCAAGTTTCCTGAAATTTTTGGTAGTTACTTTCCATGGACCAGCATACCCCAGGAGCAAAGGGTGACATGGATGAGGGGCAGGGGGTCATTGGGAAATAGAGGAAAGTTCCCAACTGAAACACAGTGGTAGGAACACCTGTTCCTGTTTGGAAAAGAGGGGAGGTGTAAAGCTGCAAGGCTGGGGGATTCACAAGAAAGTGCTGTCTCCAGGCAGTGGGGCTAGATGCAGCCATTGCCTGGATGAGGCTTTTGCAGCTCTGGTTCTGTGACCCATGACTGCAGCACACATCCCGTCTGTGTAGTGCTAATGGGAGGTGTGTTCCTTGTCTTCCTGCCTTCTCTTCCTTCTAAATTTGTGCCACCCTTGTTCTCCTTTTGGTTTATTAACTAAATTGGAAGAGACTGCTTTAACCTGCCTGACCCTTTTCTGGCTCTGGGATTTCTTCTCCCTTCCTCTCTCTCCTTTGCATCTTGTTCCATGGCATCTGGTCCAGGAAAGAAAAGCTCTCTTGCTTTTTCCTAACTATGTGACTGCCAATGGAATATTGCTAGTGTCAGCCCTTACTGCTTTATAGGAAAGCTGTGTAAACATCAGCAAAGAGAGTTTGGCTTGAATTCTAGGTAGTGTCAGAACCAAAATTTCATTAGCTTAATTCTAATGTTTGGGATAGCTCTGAGGCATGGGTAACACTTCCTCAGGAAGCCAGAAGTGCATTTTCTTACATTTAGAGGGCTTCCTCATACCCCTATGGACTGGAATCTTACTTTATTCTTAATATTAACATATTAAAAACAAATAAATGAGGCTTCTTGTTTCAACTAAAGACTGGCAGAAGCGATTCTGTCACTTTCTATTCAAGAATTGCGTGCACCTAATTTTCTGTTAGTTAATAGGGTGCAAAATTTGTGATGAAAGTTTGCTTCAGTGTTGATCTCTTGCATCTTAACTAGGTCAGAGAGAAACTCGGGAGATCTTCTGAAGTCTTTCCCTCTGCCACTACATTTTTTCTTTCTACTGTGGACATCACTATCTTTTTACAGAGTTAGGAAGTAGAGCACATACATACAGGAACTTTGTGTTAGGTGCTACTGAGTCATGCTGTACAGGACTTCTACAGGCCCTCATAACATGGTAGCTGTGAATTAATGCAGAAACCTTTACACTTTTCTGTGTCTGTTGTGCTTAATTACATTGCCTGTGGATAGTATTCATTCAGGAAGCTGTTTCAAAGCTCTGGAGTAATTATGAAACTATGCTACAACGGGAGCTGGAGCACATGTATTATTTTAGTCAGTTGAGGTAAACTCCTTACCTAACACTTAACATGGTAGTACTTAAATAGGGACATAGTAAGTTTCCGCATAGGTTTGCAGTGGAACACAGTCATTCGAGTGTTGACATGACTCTAACTCACCCAGGCAGGTGTGTTCCTGTTCTGTGTGTGCAAGAGACCGTGTTACTGGTTAGGGCTAGGTGCTAGCCTCACAAAGCTCGGTTTGAACGCCTAGTCTTGAGACATTGTAGAACTAAGGCTTCAGAAATATTATGGTTTTCCAAATGTGAATATGTATATCTGTAAAATTGTATATGAAGTAAGACACCAATTGTGCTTCATTCTCACTTGAGTATGGACTTTACATGCATTCAGTATTCTCTCCTAAAGAGCCCTTAGTAGCAAAATTTGCTATGTATGTGCCTTCTCTCTGTTAATGAATTTCAATTTTTTAAAAGAAGAAAAGAGGATGGATAGAAGACCCACCTGTACCAGGAACTTTCAGGCTGCGAGCAGGGCTGCTTTTCTGAATCTAAGTGAGTTGGAAGATGATCTTCCTGCCCCAGTTAGTTCCTTGTTGCCCTGGCATATTGGTAGATGGAACTCCATATCCATGTGCCCCACAAACTTGATAAAGATGAGCTGGATTACAAAGCCCTACAGTTAACTTGTTTAGGGGAGCCTGGCCTGTCTTGGCTGAAGTGTTATAGGGAAGAATCGTGGGAGCAGTTTTGCCAGCAGCTAAGAGTCAGGGTATTTTTTGGTAGGGAGACAGCAAGCTGGGGTTTATAACTTCTGCAGACACTGCTACTTGCAAGGGGCACATCTGTCTGGACTTTTGCTGTTACATTACACAGGGGAACAGATCATTATTTTTACGGAACACAGTATACAGATCAAAAATAAAATGTACAGCCAAACAAATAGCTGTTTGCAGTAGAAATAATAATAAATCTCTTCTGTAGAGAGTCAACTCCAAAAAAGATTTTTTAATTAATTTTTTAATATTTACTGCAGGAACAGATACACAGTAACATATAGACACATTTGTATTCACAAGGCATGAATCTTTGTTTTCCACATCAGGAATCATTCTAAAGCCAGAGGCCAAAAGATTATGCAAATTTTGGTTCTCATCCAAGACATCCAAACATGTGTTTCACTGTAGCTTCTAAAAGCAACTACTGTGTCAGCAGGAAAAAGGAGCACTCCAATGATCAGTGTAGTTCATTGTCCTGTCTTTTCTGCAGTATCCCAGAGTATGTAGAACTGTTACACTATGCCTTAGAATAGGTTAGAGGATTTCTTCTGATTCCTATCCATGGCTTGGGAAATGAAAATACCATCACAAATTTGGTTAAAATGCATACAGGTCTCCCGCTGATCAGTCTCTCTATTCATATTCTTATTTGTGGCTGTTTGAATGGTGAACAATTGTGTAGAAAAAAGTTTCATAAGCTAATTAAAAGCTGTGTAAAATGCATATAATTTTATGACAGATTAGCTAATCAAGTTTTCTGGTGCTTATATCAACATTAAAAATAGGCACAAATAAAATATTTATATCCCAAATAGATCCATGTCATTCTTTCAAAATATGTCCTGATCACTCATTGATTGACATTTCAGGTAGTTGTAGTTTCTACTCATTGATCCTTGCAGTTGTTAATGCTCCCATTCAAGAAAGAGCCCAGGAGAGAAAGAGGTGAACTGCGTGAATGCATGTCAGATCCTGGAGCTGTTCCTCGGAGGAGCATATAGTTGATGTACAGCTGTCTCAGCTGTTTAAAACAACCTGGTCCTTGAAACCAGTAGTTCGTATATTCTGCCGAGATTGCTTTTAAGCAAATATTGTATTATTATATTATAGTTCAATGCCAGGAGCAAGGCCTTGGGAAAGGCTCCTGAATGATTTTTCATTTGGCTTCCTTAGCCTGCCTTCGATTCTAGTCTCAAAAGGGGTAAGTTGTTATCCCACCTGGTATTTCTAAGCTCATGTGTGGTCCACATGTCTAGTTTTACTTTGGTATTGGAAACTAGCAGTTTACATACTAGTGTCTTTGATTTCCCCCCCTTCTGCCCCTCCCCCCTCCCCGAGCTGTCATATAAAAGATAATAAATCAGTGTACTGATGCAAATGAATTTATCTGGGGCAAAACTGATCTCCCTTTCGTGATCTTTCAGGTCTCTGAAGCTCTACTACAGAGGACTTTGGCCTATGAAGTGTGTAAGCCTACTAGCTGTAACCCAAGTTTCCTTATTCAGTTCTTGGAAAAGTTGAGGATGATCATCTTGCTGAGGGACACGATTTTTTAACAGTGTTGTTTTTTTTTTTTTACAGGCATTATTTTTTACTTGATTGTCCCCATTTCTTTCCTTGAGAGTCAGCCTTTCATCATAGGTGAGGGGATAGGCAGGCTTAGCAGAGAGGTTATTTCTTACTCCTTCTGTTTCTGGACTAGTGCAGAAGGTGTCTCAATGCCACCTCAGTGCCACACTCTGTGAGATGGCCTGTACTATAGCTGTGTCATGTTTTTGCTCTGAATCTGTGGAGAGACTGGAAGAGAGATTGTAAAGGTATGTGAATGCAGCCTGGTGCCTGGGACAGCACAAGCTTGCTATTTGAGGCAGACCAGATAATCCATAAGCAGGTTCACCCTGTTTGGTGTCAGAGGAAGGTGAATAAACAGGACTGATCTCAAAAGCCTGTTTTGTTCAAGCTGTGCTTTAATTGCTGTCTTGCCCACTTCCTACGCTTCCATCAGCAGCAGGCTGTGCAGGGAAACTTACCTTCTAGTGACTGTTGTGACCTGGTGAAAATTATGTAGTATTAAATATGGGCCTGTTTCTTAGCTTCTGTATCATGCCTGGGCTGTACTGGACTCTGGGATGTTCTTGTCCGAGGACTGCGTTTTTGAGAAAGTTGGGATAGCAAGCTCTGCAGTGTGCCCAGGACTAGATGCAGGAGCCAAACATGGTAAAAGAAGCAGTAAGGAGGATGTCAAAGGAAAGAGTTTCATGGCTTGAGTTTTCACTGGAAAAGGGCAATGATGAAGTACCTTGGATGCAAGGAATTTGCTCATTAATATAATTCTGTGGCTGCAGAGAAGACAGCTGTCTTTTGAGAAGCAATTGCTTCCCCCTGCTGGCTTTCATACAACAACTGCAGCTAAGTTTGACCAAAAGGCTCTTTGCACTTGTTTACATAGGGATAACTTTTAGGTGTTATTGTTTGGGATTGATCTGTTTGTTTGGGATGTAAAAATTCCTTAAAACTGAATGAATATCTAAATGGGAGGTGTTTTCTTTTTTCAAAACTCTACTTCTCAAATGATTGGTTATACTGTCTCCATTGCCAGGCAGTCCCAGGGAAGCAGGGGAACAAGAATTGTGGGGAGAAGCTTAAGGAAGAATAATCTCAGAGTGGTCTGTCCTACTAGCAACAAATCAAGCACTAGTTCCACTGGGTCTGTCCTAATTACAACTCTAAATTTTTAGCCAGGTGGCCCATTTTGAGCCGTTATTTTTCATTCCCCTTCATCTTCTCTACTGCTCTTGGTTGACAGGAAGTAAAAATCGTATCTGGTTTTGCAAGATTTTCTGTCTAACTGTCCAACCTGGGAGATGCCAGATGGCATTTGCTATCTTGGAAGATCAGCCAAATGTTTTGTCGTTATCCCTCCAGTGTACAGCAAGGCAGAAAATAGTGGGGTTTTTTTACTGGGATGAAGATGATTTGCCTTTATGGATAGTCTGCCCTGTGCAGTTGAATCCTCTGCTTGGTGAAACTCGTATTCTGCTTGTAGGCATGTATGACTTGGTCCATAATGAAGAAGAATCCCTTCTTATCAGTGAAATGACCCTGAAACCACACAGAAATGTTTGGGGCGGGGGGGGGGGGGGGGGGGGGGAGGC
>NW_009228773.1:10963-19378 GCF_000690835.1 Fulmarus glacialis
GAGAGAGAGTCACAGAAGTTCAAGATTTGTTTTAATTGACTATTAAACCTGAATTCAGTCAGAAGCATGGTAAGATATGGCTCACGTTTACAGATTGCCTGTTGTGAGAAATGCTGTAACAGCTTCTTCATGTGTTTGAGAACATGTTGTAGGGGTGTGTGCATATGTTATATGTTTCATCAAACCTTTAAAAAGCTTTTTCAGTGACCATTTTGTCTCTGTACTAAGTCATGTATTATATCTTTGTTGGATTTTGCTAAATATTTTAGCTGTGAGGGGAAAAGTTAGTAAACAAAACAAATAGTAAAAAGAGAAACTGAAGAAAAAAGAATGCATCGCTAGCTACAAGATAATTAAGCCATGGAGGAGAGGAAGAAGTGACTATAATCTAGAGGACATAGAGAAAAACAGAGGTGTGTCCTTGACTCTTTGTCCATTTGCCAACAAGTCGTTGACTGTAGTCAACATACAAGGTGATCTTGTATTGAAGGGTTGAATAAAATTTGGTAGTTTGGTGCACCATAGATAGGCAATGGGAAGTTTCATGGTCTGAATCAAAGTATCTTTTGAAGATGGTAGGGGTCTGTTGATTTTTGGGAGCTGTCCAGAATTTGTATAAAAGCATACCCATAATGACAGACTGAAGAATATTGCAGCTATTCGAGGCCATGCAATGAAACGTGATACCCAGATGAGATTTCAGAAGAAGAGTCCTTTTAAACTGATATATTTTTATATTTATATGTGCAACCAATCAGCTAGAGTTTTAAATTGTGTTATAGGTACTTGAAGAAAATTTCTTTTCAAACAGCACTGGTAATTGAAGTTTTAAGTTGTACCAGCTGTTGAATTGTGGAAGTTGTCAGGTTTATCCATTTTTGTACACAGAGCAGGAAAGGGTATTTAGTACTGTGCATTTCAGTACATGACATGGCATGCATACAGTAAGTATAGATCTCACTAACAGGGTTTTTTCCTGCTAAGTGGTTTGCATTATGCTATTGTTCATATGCTTATACGCTGCATGCTACTAGGTTATATGCTAGTTTATATGCTACAACAGTGTGCAATAGAGGATGATTTTATCACTTTTTTTCTTACCAGAGAAGGCCGCTAAGTCACTGGTTAATCAGGTTACATGGAGGTTTAGTCATAAAATTTATTAAAAAGTGGTGGTCACACACATTTGTGTAACCAACAGAGACCAAGGAAGTGGAGGGAGAGGCATGTTCCACTAACTGCTTTCTAGTTAGAAAAGCAAAACAAAACACGCTAAAAGCTTTGTCTTGAATTTCAGTTATTAGTTATTTACTTGTTTTGGCACCCATGGTGTATTACCTACAGCCTTTAAAATCCTAAGAAAGGATTGACTAAAAAGAAGCTGAAAATACCACGAAGTTTTCTCATTTTTCTGTTGTTTGAGTAAAGACAGGAACTAGTGGAACTGGGACTAAGCACTTAGGTGAGGTGCACCTTTATATCAGGTGTGCTTTAAAATTTGCCATAACAGCTCACTTGCAGAAATTTTGGAAGAAAATGTGCCACTTGGATGCTCGTATGTGTCCTAGCTGTTCCCAAATTTTGATATACGGCATCACTGTATGGAAAGTTCTAAGGCCTCTTTCATTCGAACACAATTTATTTGGTTTGGGAATATTTGTCATGTGTGTAGCCAAAATAGATAGGGTTTATCAGCTTTCCAGCTCTTACGCTTCATCTAAATAAGCTTTTCTATGCATTTTTCTGTATAATATGTATAATCTATATAAAAGGAAGATGAGTGAATACTCTTTGTCTTATGGAGTTACTGATGTATGACATTAAATTGAACTTCTGATTTTTTGTATAAAAAGGTGTATCTAAATGTAAAGTAAATATTTTTACTTTTAATGGTAGTACAGTACTAGCTGTCTATTTTTATTTAATGTTAGTATAGTAATAGCTGTCATCTTCTAAAAACCTATCCTGGAAGGAAGGGATACTGCCCCCTCTAGATGTCTCTGCTTCTCTGCATTACGTACAGAGAGCTTGGGTGACTGGTCACTGGAGCTTAATTCTGAGACAGCTAAAATTAGGTGAGAAAAATTCTATTACTGAGGTTCATGGGGGAGAACATTTTGACACTTTTTAAGGCATAGTTACTATTACTGAACAAATAGAACTACAAAAGACACACACTAAATTCTCATAAAGCAAAACCATTGCAGCTCAGGCTTCTATTCAAACTCCCAAGACTCTGACACTAGAATAAATTGAGTATATTTTTCAATATTGTCATAAGAGAGGAACTTACTTTTGCAGGTTTATACAGAAATTCAAGCTCCATCTTCTCAGAAGTCTATTGAATGTTTTGTTTAATCTTAGTGCAGTTACCAAGAAGAGCACAAAAGACAACCAGTCCTTCTCTGGCAGAGGTGGAAGAGGTAGTAGTACCGTAACCACAGTGTTTGCAGTCAAAACGTAAGGCGATGATACTCTCTTATCCTATTGTTGATATAGTTTTCCATAGTGTGGATATAATAAATGAGGAAAAAAGGCAGGAACATTGACATCAGTGGCAGCAAGGAAGGTACCGGATTGACTGCTCTGCTTGCTTTGTTCCAGAATTCCAGCAGTGCTTTGAAGAACTCCTCTTTCAGTTGTGACAAAGGATCACGGCAAGTATTTATTTCATATTTTTGTGTAGTAGTGACACATAATGCTGTGATGGGTTTAGGTTTTGTTATTTATGGTTGTGATTTCTGTGAGTCCAGTCTTCTGCAAGACATGTTCTGCTATGCAAGGACCATTTTTACAATCTTGTCTGAGAAAACAACTGGGCATATTTGCTGAGCTTACTTTTAACTTAATGACCGTAATCTTCTGATTATTCTATTAAGAAGGACAAGGTAAGGTGCCTGGTTGCGCCCTCAACCTGGAAAAGGAGAAGTTAGAGTAAACAGTATCTGTAAACTAACGTGTGCGATTAATTGCATTACATTGGTGTCTGTGGCAGTTTGGGGACTTCAGTGTTATTCAGAGCAGATTTCAAGATGGTATCTATCTGCAGTGTTTTACAGATCACTGGGCAATCTACCGATTTGTAAAGCATTTGCAGAATTCTACAGAAAGAGATTTGTGCAGACATAAGTACCTATATGTTTTCTATTTAACTCCCAAATTTGTTGCGCTAATGTTTGTCAAAGTTGCTTGTATTCATTTTACTGCTTTTCTGCATTATTGGTTGCAGAGATTTTTTTCACTGTAGTTTTAATGTGAAGAACTCTGATGTTTGGTTATCTCCATTTGTGTACTGAACTGAATAATTAGAGCTCGGTAGGCATTTAGTAAGTTGTAAATGTAGTGCAAACATGAGATGCATGACTGTATGAGTCCAAGTTGCAGTTTCTTCTCATTAATGTGCTATGTTTATTCTCAGCTGCTTTGCTCTGAACTGCCACATCTAATTTCTTCACAGAAGAGCAGACTTTGATCACATTATGGAGGAAGGCTATGAACTTGATCTCACTTACATCACAGAGCGGATCATCGCTGTGTCCTTCCCTGCTAGCTGTTCTGAGGAAACTTACCTCCACAATCTACAAGATGTAACCCGAATGCTCAAATCCAAACATGGGGATAATTACTTGGTATGTGTAGGATCAGTCTTTTGTGATACATCTTCTGTCCTCCAGGAGGACCACTTTTAAGTCCACATATACCATTATAAACTGAAAGTCACTCATCTAAAGCCTCTTTGGTCCAGCTTTACAGCTTTGCAAGTAAGAGCAAGATTTTCAGTAGTGTTTTAAGCTGTTAGGCAAGGACAGATATTAAAAGCACTTTTCTGCTGGTGATACTGCAGTCTCTATTGTGATAGCACGTAGTTAAATGCTGTAGAATAATTGCACTGATCGTTTTCATTGTCCAAAGCATGCTTTGAAAAGATACACACCCTGCAATGTGGAGTGCATTCTTTTTTTCTAGCAGCCAGCCTCATCTGGATTCTCAGCTGGGTCTCTGATGGTCTCTCACCATCATGTCTTGACTGTCTCTACTCTATATTGTAAACACATAAAAATAGGGTTGCTGTTTGTGTGTTCTGTCCAGCTCCTTCTCATTAACTTGATTTAGATGCATTTTTTTTCTGCTGTTTAGTTTTCTATAGGAAATTAAGTTGTAAGCAAATCTATAATGACCTCTGTGTACAGATTTCTTTTTTTTTAAATGATGACCCAAGCTGTTAATCTTCTGTGCTGTTTTCTGGCTAGTGCATCTAAACCCTATGGCATGAACACTCTCAGCTTGTTCTATGAAGGTGAATTTAAAGCAGGGCCAATATTTTATTTACTTTTTTTCTTCTACTGTCTTTTTAGTTTGTGTGTGTGAATTATTAGAATCAAATCCATGGCTTCAGAAGCATGAACTTCGCTCACGGTGGAAATTAGTTTCTGGAGAGATTCCACCTGATGATTTAAATACATTACCTTTTGCTCACAAACCGAGGTGTCATAGACGCATTATGAATCAGCTATTGTCCTCAAGATGCACTTGTAATACTTGTAATGTGGTCTGATGTCCTCAGGATGCTGCCTTCTTGACCTTAGCTTCCCTTCCATCAGATGCTGGTAGCTTGTAAGACACAAGATAGTAATAGTTTGAAGGTGACCTGTATGTAAAGCTTTACTGGTTCCCATTCACCTGTTCTCAGTGGCCTTGCCCATGTGACAGCGGTGTTGTGGTATTTGTAAAATAAGCTTGTAGTCTCAGTCCACTTAAATCTCACTAAATACCTGTTTGTATTCCAAAAATCTGATATTGTTTAAAGTGCCCTCTCTCTAAGTGGGATTGCAGTCGGTTTCTCATGCAAAATTTGGATCTGTGGGGCTTTTTGGTTTTGTTTTAGATTTGTTCTATTTATTTATTTATATTCTAATGAGTACTTTGGAAATCTGCTGGCTTGGTCAAAAGAAAGTTTGATGCTGTCTGCTCCAAATATGTTTCTGCAAATTTGCAAGATAACCTGGCAAACCACAGCCAGGTTGTAGATCCAGAGGGCTCATTTTTAAACTGTCTTTTGTTTCTTATGTTTCAAAGTCCCCTTCAGTCTGCTGAAGAGGCACGTGTATAGCAGCAAAAAAAAAACCACCCCCCCCCCCAAAAAAAAAAAAAAAAAAGGTATGCAAGTGAGCAGTTCTGCTGAAGTTGATGAGAACAGTTTTACCTTTCATTGGGTCAGGGTCTCAGCTAGCAGAACATATACTACAAATAAGCATTTGTCGTTTCTTATCTAGCTGTTCTCCCTCCAGATTTTTATATATGTTAAACACTTGCCACTATAGTTGATACAGGAATGATAGGGGAATGATGCACCCAAAGAATTGGGTGAGTGCATTGTTGCCTGTTTGAGTCTGTTTGTTACAAAGAGAATGAACAAAAAATCATAAGTATCTCATTTGCTCTAACAGTAGAGGATTATACTTTGACAGTCTTAAGACTGCAGTCCTTTGTGGAGAGATGGAGGCCTGTCCATAGCTTACAGTAAATTTTTCTCTGCTTTGTTGTCCTAAAAAAAAGCTTCCCAGAAGGCTTTGGTTCCTAGAAGAAACGTGACTTTTCTCCAACAGAGAAAAGCTTCAAAACTGAATTTTTGTAGTATCTGTGTAGTATTTCATCAATTTATTCTGTTTGTATGTGTGTGGCCTTGATCAGCAAGAGGGAAGTCACATTATGCTGAAAAATTCAAGATGATGTTACTCCAAAAGAATCCAGTGATATGTCAGAATTAATGTAGAGTTGTAAAAGCATGTTCTTTAAATGCTGATAGCCTTCAGAAATTGGCTGTTATGACAAGCAAGCTTTTATGTCAAAAATAGCAAAAGACTTTTTCAATCATAGAGTCATTTAGGTTGGAAAAGATCGTTAAGATCATCGAGTCCAACCGTTAACCTAACACTGCCAAGTCCACCACTAAACCATGTCCCTAAGTGCCACATCTACACGTCTTTTAAATACCTCCAGGGATGGTGACTCGACCACTTCATGGGGAAGCCTATTCCAATGCTTGATAACCTGTTTGGTGAAGAAATTTTTCCTAATATCCAACCTAAACCTCCCCTGGTGCAGTTGAGGCTGTTCCCTTTCATCCTTAAGTTATTATTGTTTTATATTAATAATGAATTAAGTATCTCTGGCTTAGACAGAGAAAAGAAAGAAATGAGAGATAAAATATTTCATAATACATTTGTTAAAAAATAGTTCTTAAAGTGGCCAAGAAACAGTAGTGCATTGATACGTTTGCTTTCATGCAGCGTATTTTCATTGACAGATTCTTTCTGCAACAAATGTTTATTTGAAAACCCAAACCTTTCGCAGTAAGGAGATTTAAAGTATAGAATGAAGCATGTTTTTATTCCCTAATAAAATTGTCTCTTGGTTACAAAGGGATGCATATGTTATTGCAAGATTCAAAGGCTTGATTCCAAATTAATGCTGCCTTACACCAGTACTTTCAAAATACACACAATGCAATCATCTGTCAGAAAGCAAAAAATAGTTTAAATGACACAATTGCTGTGTCAACTGAAAAACTCAGTTTACAAAAATAAATCACCATTATGTTACCATTTTGGTCAACTTCAGTAATGTATTTTTCATGCTATTTTGACTAAAACGTTTGCCATGCATTGGACTTGTAGGAGAGTAATGCTCAATTCTTCAGATATTGAGCTTTTAACCAAAAAAAAATCCATTATAAGCTTGTTTGTATACTTGCCTGATTTTATGCTCACTTCCTAAAACCGGATGTTTTGGTGTTTAAAATACATAAATATGTATGGTTTTTTCAGTGTCTCTTACAGTTTTTATTGCATTATTTATTACTTACAGTTGTTATAGCAGTTCTCTTGATGTTGATTTAGAGCAGTGATAAATGAGCAAGTTACCTTATTTCTGTCTGCTGCTGTATTAGTGTGCTCCAGTTACATTTTTGTATCCACAGTAACTGAAAGGTAATAAAGTTTTTTTGAGGAGTAAACTATTTTAAATTAGCTCACTAGTTAGAGAGGTATCTACCTAGGGGCATACAGAGCAGCTGATAAACAGTAACTCGTTTATGTCAAAGGCATTAGGAATCTAACAGTAAATACTATTGTCTAAGTTCATGGGCAGTTCTTTTTTAAAAGTGAAACAAACCCCAAACCCCCTGCTACAATTTATAAAAGATTTCAGTGCAGTCTTAGCATATACATATTTGTTACTAGGTTAGACTAATATAACTGCTGTGCATTTTCTTGGTCTTGCATATGTAAATGATATGGTAATGCTTGTGTGTTGCTGTTGCTTTACGAGTTGGAACTATTTGTTAATTTAAGCTTATGTCATGTTTTTACCACCTACCTCTTTGCCCTGCTTTTTACTCAACACAAGGCTACCACTGTTTTCAGCAAGCAACTTTGGTCCCACCTGGTAGAAGAGTTTTGCCTGCCTGCTCTCCCAGTCTCTTCTCCATAATGGAACGGGCTGTAGGATGGTGAATTGTTCCCCAGTCAGTACTTTGTGTCGTATGATCACAGTACATCTTTTGGTTTCCAAAATTGCCAGCTACATGCTATTTGTTTCTGTTCTTTGGCATGAAATTTTGTGTTTCTGGTCATCTGATTAAGGAGCAAACCAAATCTAAGACCCTTTAGTACCTTCGTAAAGGTCTCTTCTCCCGCTAAAAGGTCTCCTTATTTTTGTTCTGTGGTGTTGCTGAGCATTCAGCAGAGTGAGAGAATTAGTATTATCTTAATAATACAAGTTACTTCCCAGTTCAGGATTAAACCATATGGGAAGGGGGAGGGGGATGTTTCCTCTCTGCTGTGTATAAGGAGGAAGGGGGGTTTTTCCCCACTTGTTTTATCTTACTTAATTTTTATTCTTTAGATGAGGTCCTATGGGGCAAAACCATTTAAGTTTCATAGAACTAAAGGCTAATGCTCACTTTTTTGTACCAAAATATAAGTAAGTAGACATAGGATATGCCAAAAAGGGGCTAAAAAGGATGCAGTTAATCTTCCAGTGATGTCTATTTGTAGCATCTGTTTCTCTTCAAAGACTTCTGTGACCTCTTGTTTTGTTGTCATATGTGAAATGTTGGTTCCTGTACCTTCTGGTCTCTATTCTGCGCTGATAGGAGTCCTGGAGTATCTCAGTTTGATCTCTACTCTATAGCTTGACAGGGACTGGGGTACAACAGCATCTTTGAGTTTGGCATCTGATCCGGCAGTGACAAATACCCATCATGAACAGGGCCATATCCTGACACACAGGAATTTTAAACTGATCTTACATAGAAATACAATAAGAAAAATGAATAAAAAAAGGTTCTCACCAAATAGCACTTTTTTTCCTGTGGAAAATTTTAGGTAATTGATCTCTTAATATAGCTTTTTA
>NW_009228774.1:0-241 GCF_000690835.1 Fulmarus glacialis
AGGATTTGGACTATTCTCTTCCCTTTCTCGAAAACTTCTGTTGTGCTTCCCATGCAATGATGTCATCAATGCATTGCAGGTGTTCCGGAGCCTCACCCTGTTCCAATGCAGTCTGGATCAGTCCATGGCAAATGGTAGGGCTGTGTTTCCACCCCTGAGGCAGTGGGTTCCAGGTGTACTGGACACCCCTCCAAGTGCAAGCAAACTGTCGCCTGCACTCTGACGCCAAAGGGATTGATAA
>NW_009228774.1:275-1164 GCF_000690835.1 Fulmarus glacialis
GGAGTTCTAGCAGGTCCAGCATGGCAGCACTCAGTGACGTCGTGACTTCGTTCAGGACACAATAGTCTACTATTAGTCTCCACTCTCCATTGGACTTTTGCACTGGCCATATGGGAGTGCTAAAGGGTGAGTGAGTCTTGCTGATCACTCCTTGGCTCTCCAGTTGACGAATCAGCTTATGGATGGGAAGCAGGGAGTCCCGACTGTGATGCGATATTGCAGCCAGTGCACTGTTGTGGTAGTGATCGGCACTTGTTGTTCCTCGACTCTCAGCAACTCCACAACAGAAGGGTCCTCTGAGAGACCAGAGAAGGTCGACAGCTGTTTAATTTCCTCTGTCCCCGGGGCAGCTATATCAAAAGCCCTCCAGTAGCCTTTTGGGTCCTTAAAATACCCTCTCCTGAGGTAGTCTATACCAAGGATGCACGGAGCCTCTGGGCCAGTCACAGTGGGGGGCTTTTGCCACTCATTCCCGGTTAGGCTCACTTCCGCCTCCAGTACAGTTAACTCTTGGGATTCCCTTGTCAATCCAGAAATATAGATGGGTTCCGCCCCTTTATAGCTTGATGGCATCAGGCTACACTGTGCACCTGTGTCTACTAGAGCCTTATACTCCTGACGATCTGATGTGCCAGGCCATCGAATCCACACAGTCCAGTAAACCTGGTTGTCCCTGTCCTCAACCTGGCTAGAGGCAGGGCCCCTCTAGTCCTGGTCATAGTACTCGTTACTCACTTCTTGTAAATGCAACTCAGAAGTCCCTTTATTAAGATCAGAAGTGGAATCAGCTTTTCTACTCTGTCTGGGAACTGCTCACTGGAGACTGGAGCAGCAGTTTTCCTGGAAGAACTGCCTTTTGTGATTGTTTTTCCTTGCAACTCACGTACCC
>NW_009228774.1:1364-1819 GCF_000690835.1 Fulmarus glacialis
CTTTGGGTTGCTGGAACTCCTGAGACAGTTTCTCCACAGCAGAGACACAGGCCCGTAGGGAGGAAGAGAGACTTTCTTCATATTGCCAGAGTTGGCCAGACAATGCATCCACTGTTTGTTCCTCTCCATCTGTCCAGGTCATTATTGCCAAAGAGTTTGCATACGATGCTGGTGCGCTTCGTACAAACTTCCGCCACATGGGTTGAATGCACTTGACTTCATCTGGATCTTTGGATAACTGCTCGTTGTTCAGGTCATCATAAATCACCTCCAGCATGCCTAATTCCCTCAGGTAATGGATACCTCTCTCCATGGTGCTCCACCTGCCCGGGTGACATATAACATCTTCCTTGAAGGGATACCTTTCCTTCACATCTGACAGGAGTTGCCTCCAGAGGCTGAGGCTTTGTGCCCCTTTTCCAATTGCTTTGTCAATGCCCCCTTCCCTAGAAAGG
>NW_009228774.1:2205-2676 GCF_000690835.1 Fulmarus glacialis
GTTGTCTGTTGCGGGGGTTTGGGTAGCCACAGTGCATGTCGCTGGAGTTGGAGGACCTACAGTGTCTGTTGCAGGATTTGGAGTAGCCACAGTGCTTGTCATGGGGGTTGAAATAGCTGCAGTGCCTGTCATGGGGGTTTGAGTAGCCACCGTGTCTGTTGCCAGGGTTGATCTCTGGACAGGATTCCTGAATAGTTGTTTAACCCTAAACAAGACCTAAGCCAGATTCAGGAGACATAGCAATATGAACATGCTTGTTTGAACATCTGTCCCGGTTTAAGCTGGGATGGAGTTGATTTTCTTCCCATTAACTGGTATAGTGCTGTGTTTTGGGTGTAGTATGAGAATAATGTTGATAACACACTGATGCTTAGTTGTTGTTAAGTAATGTTTACACTAGTCAAGGACTTTTTATCTTCCCGTGCCCCGCTGTGTGCGCGGAGGGCTGGGAGGGAGCGTGGCCGGGACGGC
>NW_009228775.1:0-62755 GCF_000690835.1 Fulmarus glacialis
GCTTTAATTAGGGGTCATGGGTGCTCCGAGTTAATGTCAGTGCCGCGGAGGGTGTTTGGCGAGGGCCGGGTGTAGGAGCACGACTTGCTCTTGCTGTTGTTAGCCCACTTCAGGAGTAGCCACGGAGAGCCAGTGCCTTGCGTGGCAGCTTCTTCACTTGCTATATGATTTACTTTCACCATGTAGCACAACCCTCAACGGAGTTTATAACCTACCTAGGACCTCACGGAAATACGGGATTGCATATATATTCTTTTAAAAAATGGCAATGTATAATATTACACCAAAGGTGCAAATTTGCCTGTGCTGTTTTGGGTTGTTTGGAAAACTCTGAAATGCAGGAGAATATGTTAACTTTAAACACAAATGTCAGGAGGCTGATCTCATTCTGCATATAGGCTTTGCTGGAGTACAGGAATTAATGTATACCAGGGGTATGTCTGCAGTTTTCAGATGCAGTGAATTTTTGGGTAGGGATTTTGGCACACCACTTGCTAGTCTGTTTTAAAATAGGTGCTATGTTTGGCGTCTGCAAATTATTTAGAAATTAGCAGAAATTTGGATCTTCTTGTGCTTGTGGTCAGAGAACTTTTTTCTTCAAGCAGAAAAGATATTGAAAGCTTGTCTCAAAAGACTAAAATGTGAATTTGTCCGTATTAATGCAATTACATAATTCATTAACTTTGTACAGATGGTTGATGTTATTTTGGTTAAACACCCCAAAGCACTATTCAGAGCTCCTTTTCATTATTGAAGTTATTTTCTGTAGTTGCTTCTTGTAATTGTCTTGTATTTAAGTAGTTTTATAAATAGATTTATTGATTTTTTTTTTTTTTCCTGAGTAGTTTTTTGTTGAAATCTTAGTGACCAGCACGGAAGAAAAATTAGATTCTTCAAGATTAGCTACTTTAGTTAAACTTACAAAAATTTGCTTGTGTAAAACAATGTGACATCGGTCTTCACCACTGTTTTATCTTCTTAAGGGCAAGTAAGTTGCTACTTTAATGCTTAAACACTTTTGGCATATGATCTCAGACAAAACCTGGCAGTTTTTTAGGTAGTAAGTTGGTATTTACTACTATTTTATATACAAGTTCTATTCTGCCTTCAGCCTTTACTTACGGCTTCTTTACAAAAGATCCAGTCAGAGTTATGAGTGAAATGTAAGCACCAATATGATGTGACTGCAAGATGAATGCTAAATGAACTGGCTGGTGCTACTGATATTGTGACATTCCTGCCAGGAGTGACCACAGCCATTTCCAGAGAACAACAAAGTAAAGGAAGGGCAGGAAGCTACGTTTGAGATATATCTGCTGTTTAGTTCTTGGTTTTGAAACAAGTATTCCGTACTATACTTTGGCAGCAGCCTGCTGTTTCCCAGGATCTGACACAGGCTTTCTAAAATGTCAGGGGAAAGATGCCAGGTTAGCTGATTTAAAGCAAATGGGGACATGCTTTAAGTCTAGTGTTGTCAAGAATTTATCTGTAACCGCTGCTTCGTGTTCCCTGTTTGTCTCAGTATTATCGTTTTATTATGTTGTTCTGTCTGTATTTTACTAACTGAAATGGGGCCTAACTGCTTGCTTTGACTAGAAAGTAAAACTTTCTAGCCAACACAGCTAGGCTAAAACAACCTTTAGAATATATTCAGTATAAATATAAAATATATATAAAATATAGAAGTCCCAGCCTCTCCTGCTGTCTTCAGACATCATTTATTTTGTTGCTGAAATTGAATTTATCTTTGAGCTCTGAACCTATGTTTGACACCTTCTGATACATGCTTGCGTAACTGTGTCTTACAAGCATTCCCTTCCATGGTTACAAATACAGAGTCTGTTTTTCTTCTAAATGAGTCCTTTCATGCCAAATTCCCTACTAGAAAGTCAAGTGCTATTTTCTGAATTTAGATTTCAAATCCATGGTGAACTGTGTGTGATCTGCCAATGCAGAGAGATGGACTTTTCTGTAAGATCATACGGTTTGCTTTGTTTTCAGTTGGTGTGATCAGAGGCTGTGGATTAGCGTTGCACAGTATCATATGGCAGCATAAGTTCAGTTGTTCTCACACCCTGCAGCTTTTTCCAGCTCAATAGCGTGCTGCCCCTCTGTGTCGGTGCAAATAAGCGTTTGGCCATGCTGTAAGCCGAGATATTAGCTGCACAGTTCGTTTGGATACGTTTCCCTGTTCATTTTGCAGAGGTGCCACGCGAGGGGTAGGACCAGCTAACTGAAAATGTGGCGTGCTGCTGCAGGAAGCTGAGAGCAACTTGGGGGGGATGGGGTGCTGATGATCTCTAGCACTGATACTACCTCCAAATGCATGAACAGACTAAGCGCGTCACAGGATGGACTGAGTGCTCCTAGAACACTGTCTCCTGTATTTTGTACCTGGGCATTTCAGTAGCTCGCTGTAGTTAAGAAATTTTAGAGGGCACAGGTTGGGGCCTTTACATTTAATCCCTGCTTGCCCTTCGTATGATGCTGGCTTCAGCAGGTGTCATGGTTCTTCTGGGTCCTCCAGTTAAATGCACAGACCCCCCCACAGTTCTCATTAAGTAAAATAGTCATTGATTGCATATCTAATTAGTAAATATTAGTAAATGTAACTGTCTCACACTCTTCCGTGACAGAGGGCATTCTCTTGCCAGTCTGAGTATTGTGTGTGTGTCTCCATCACAACATGGGCGTCTGCTCTCCCCAGGGTGTCTGCATACATGTAGTCCAGCTACATGTGATAAGAGTTCTCCAAATGCTTACTAATACGTTTGATTTTTGTAGGGTTAGGTGAGGTTCTCTTAAATCTGTCAGATCCCTTGGTGTTCATGTGAACAGTATATGCATTTTTATGCTGACTGTTTGCTTCTTCAGTTGACATCCTGGAGTGTCCTTCCCCTTTGTTCAGGAATGTCAGGATTCCTGTATCAATCTGTACTAGATAGTTGAGGGACTGAGATGGTCCTTATTGATTCAACGATTGATGTAGCCTGCACATTTGACCTTGGGTGAGAGTGGGGAGAGTAGGTGACCACAGCAGGCTGAGCAGTAGTTTTCAGAAATTTCTTGTTTCTTGCTCCCAAAAGCTGCTGTATTTGCACAGTCACACAACCTTGCAAATTTGTTTTTCAAATGCTAGGCACTGCTGGCTTTCATTTTTGTTTGTGTTGGACAAAGTGTCTCTTCTGATAGACTTTATGTTTGTTTACCTGTTAATGGTGACACTTAAAGATGATGGACGAGTAAATATGGGAAATTTCTTGATCTCCACCTATACTGTAGAAGGAACAGAACCTGATTACTGGGCTGTCAGAGTATTCATTGAGAGACTGCCGATGCCAAAGATGGTCAATGAATTTCAGAAACTCATTCCTCAATTCTGTCTAGTAATGATACTCCAGTGAGGGGGTAAACTGGTAAGAGAATAGCATGTTCTGTGGCATGTGCTGTCAAGTTCCAAAATGACAAAGAAGGTTGAATTTTTTGAGAATTGTAAATTGTGCAGTTGTAATAGCTTTGGTAGCTAGCTAATTGAAGAGAGAGCCTTTTTGCTGTGTGCTGAATGAACATTTAATAAAATTTTGCTACCTTTTAGAGCACAAATGAAAGGCAGGATGATGATGTGATAGCTAAATAAGATATTGACAAAATTGCTTGTGTGCTTAAAAATTCTTCAATCTTTAAATATTCTTTCTTGAATGTTTCCATTGAGCCTTTTTTGTAAAAGCAGTTAGCTGGTGCATTGATGGGGTAGCAGAAACAGTTACAGCAGTTCATAAGTTATTTCATATCTCTTGTTGACAAAGTAAAAATAGAATATATGAAAATAGAAAACCTCTGTTCTAGTGATCCTTCTATGAAAATAGAGAACTTAATCTTTATGGTGATCTATGGAACAAAACCTGATACTTTTTAATCTCTTGTAAGGTTGAGAGGATAAAGGGATCTTCTGCAAGTTTTATGTTGTGTGTTTGGTTAGATTAGGTAATGTTTTTAAGGGTTGTTAGTGTGTTAAAAATCAATTAACAACTTCACTAGTGGTTCCTACTGCCACTCAATGCGTAATGCAATATCCCTACAAATACTCCACTGCCAGTAAGTGAGACTTTAATTTGCTTCTTGAGTACTGCTGTTGAGGTTTGCAGGTTGAGTGCTAAACATGGAATTATCAGTAAGTGTCCTATTTTAACTCTATTAAATTTTCTAGAACAGAGATCATATTAACAGAAAAATAATCTTTAAAAAGTTTTGAATATTTCTCTCCCGGTAAGCTGTTAAGTGGGATAAACCAGGTAGAAATATTCCTCTGTAAGTCCTTTAAATGACTTATTTTGAAACACTTTGTATTTGAGTTATTCTGTTTCTTGATATCTTGTGCTAATTCTTGTGCTAAAGATAATTGCATCAAGAAAATCACTTTGTGCCATAATTACTGTTTAAAATTATAGTTTTCATCTTTCTCAACAACTAATTCAACTGCAGACTGATTAACTTTTGAATATGCTATGGTTTTCTCTTTAATTCTTGAGTGTGTAATTTCTGTTCTATATAGTATAGGCTAAGTCTTTGATTTTATGTGGAATGAGGCAGTGGTATCTTGGTTCAACTTAAAGAATTTATATAAAACAACTCAGGGCCTTGTCAGTGGAAGGCAGTGATGGCGTGGAATGAGGAACACTTACCCTTCAGAGTATATTGAGAAATGTGCTGCATGCTTATGTATGCTAATTGTAATGTGTTTGAAACTTGTTTGTGTTACTGCTTTAGCCAGGTACTCTTTGGTCTGACAAATATGCAGCAAAAGCTGAGAATAAGTGATGAAATCAGTGTTTCAGTGTGTGTGATGTTCTCCTGTAGAAGAATCAGGGAGTTGATATCCTCAGGTGAACAGTCAAAGGTGGAGATTTTGCTATTCATGTTAATACCCTAATGAACAGATGATTATGGGGTGCTTGCCGGCTCTTCAAATATTGGTGGTATCTCATGAAACACATTGACTTCTTATTGCTGAGTTATGTATGGGATAGCTGAGAGAAGTTCCAGAAAATTGCTTTTCAGACAGTGCAGAGGTAGTAGACAAAGCAGTGGAACTTCCGTGCCATTCCAGCATCACTTTCCTTGAGACTTTGGATAAATTACAAGTTTATAATACAGTCAGAGTCCATTTAGTCTTGTTTTTTCTTCCAGATGATGGGTTCTCTTTCTCACTACATTGTTTTAGTTGTTCTTGTCCCTCGGTTTAGAAAGAACCACTCTGAAAATAGACATGGATTTTTCTTCTTCCTGTGGAGGTTAGGACTGTGACTTCCAGTTCCAGCACCATCACATCTTTACGGCTTTTTGATACGGGTTAATGTTAATACTAGTCCTTTATTCTTTCTCAACAGAGAATGTACCTCTCAATACAACAGTATTTTGCAAATAAGACAAAATAAATCTTTCTTGTGATGTGCCACTTTGGCCAATTGTGCTGCCTTTAGAATGAAGTTCCAATGGTTAGGGTAGACTTTCTGTATGCTGAGAAAAGCCAGTGGAAGTCAGGATTGAGACATATGGAGGAAATTCCCTGAAATTTCACCTTTTTTCTTAAAATATATCTGGGTTAAAAAAAGAAGTATTACTTATGGTTCCTCTTTGCTTAACTACCCATGTACACTTCACAACTTTCCAATGCTTTTATCGCTGGTTTTACATATGAGGCTGAACAATTGACAACAAACCAGGTGTATGGTTGTGTAAAAAGCAGGGAACAAGCAAGTTCTGTAGCACACGTTTAACAACCATTCTTCATGTGTATTGATTTCTTATGCTTCCTTTAAGTAAAAAGCATGGGCAAAAGAGTGAGACCACCAAAAAGGAGGAACATGATGACAAAAAATATGCGTTACTCAAACTGTTTGATCTGAGTCTAAAACTTTCACCATGAAGAAAGAAGCACTCCTTAGTCAGAAACATAGCAGTAGGCTACAGACTTTTATTTTTTCGGAGTTTAAAAAGCTGTCATGGATTGAAGCCATGTAGGTGACTGCTATAAGTTGCATTCTGACAAAGTGAAAATTCTGTCTGTCATAAAGTATCAAAAAAAATTCTGCTTTAGACTTCAAGGCTCCTTCAATATTTTGAATGTGAACAGGCAGTATTATAGTTTACCAAGCTTAGAGATACAATTTTATGGTCTCTGCAACTCCTGGATTCACAGGATGGTGGTAATGTGATTAAATGCTGAGTTTTGGATGGATATAATTCATAAAACTCTGGGCAGCAGAGGCACAAGGAACACTTAACAGTCAAGTTTCTGTGAACGTTGTTAGTTTGATCTGCTGACAGATGTTTGGAGTTACTATGAAGGGAGGAGAGCTCACATCAAGTCGAAGAAGTTGCAACAGCCTGTGATGTAAAGGATGAACCAACAATGACTCTGCAAACCATGTGCGAGGCAGACTTCTCAGAAGTGGGGAAAAAAAGATGACAATCTCTAAACAAAATCCGAAGCATCCTGACCTAGCAGCTTTCCAGTTTATGTTCCCTTTACTGTAGGTGTAGAGAAGTTTTTAAACATGAGGCAGAACAGTGCTGTTTTTTTAAAGCCGGTGTTTCTCGGGTATAGCAGTTCCTGCTTGCAGGGGAGCTCTCAAAGTTTCAAGGTGTTCTACCTCTACACTTCTCAAGGTTATGGGAAAAACTCCAGATCTTTGAGTTTGAGTCATGCTTGATTTTTTGAGGCAGTTTCATCTTGTTATTAGGACTTGGCGGTTGACACAAATGTGTGACTGGACTTCAAAAAATATGCTTGTCAATGCTTGGCAACAATGACAGAGCATCCTTTCTGTTTTGAGTAAGGATGTTGCTTGTACTCTGGTGGAAAAGCATCTGTCAGCTTTCAAGTAAGATGCACTGTAACTTTTAGTCCAGGCTAGAATTACAGTGTTTCAATCAAGTTATAATTGAAACATGAGCTACTCAAAATTGGTATAGAAACAAATTTGGTCAGTATTTGGGAGGGGAGCGGAGAAGTCATATCAAGTAGTTATAAACAGGAAGTTATTCACACCATTCACACCTTCTCATGACTAGTTAAGTGTATAATGAGACAGTGCACTACAGTAGCAAGCAGTTTTATGTTGTGCTTGATGTCGCTATTTTGATGCTTCACTAGCTGACAAGTAGGAAAACTGTTATTTCACTGAAATGGTTTGTCTGAAAAAATCAGTGAAGATGGAAAAAACAGGGACAAGATTTAAAAAAAAGAACAGTTTTAAATCCAATTTGGTTTATAGTGCAGTGAACTTATTTGATATTATGTGATATCTAGGTTTAACTTGAGGGAGAAGGGAAATCTCTTGGTTGGAAAAGAAAGGGTCTTCTAATCTTTATAAGTGGATGATGAAGTACTGACAGGAACAATGCCTGTGGGCTGTGGTGGTGTAAGGATGAGTGTCGAGTGCTCACTATTAAAGCAAGTGAGGTGGGGTTACTTCCTAATGTAAAGGAAGTCATCAGACAGTCTCACTGTGGGCTGGGAAGGTGAGGCTGGTAAGCTTTGTGCTCTAGCGTGTTTCTCTGGGTCTGCTATGGGGCAAGACTGATTCCAAGACTGACTGTTGTACTTCGGCTACTAGGTTTTCATGAGTTGGTGTGGTGCTCTGTAGTGAACCTCTTATGTGTATATTTGTGTCTATAGAAAAGAAAGAAAACCAGTTTTCTTCTGCCGTAATTTCTGTTGCACAAAATAATAATCTGAGACCATTTTTGAGACCTTAGGCTGTGTTCTGAAAATAAGACTGTGTAATGCTTCAGCAGTGAAAAACTTGTCTCTCAGGGCAAGAGATGGGTGTTTACATATATACACACTAGTAACCTGTATGGGGAAATACTAAGATGATTTTGCTGATATGAAAAGTCTCAGAAAACTGACTTAAAAG
This sequence comes from Fulmarus glacialis, assembly GCF_000690835.1. Lineage (NCBI taxonomy): Eukaryota > Metazoa > Chordata > Aves > Procellariiformes > Procellariidae > Fulmarus > Fulmarus glacialis. The sequence continues at coordinate 7,923 of NW_009228775.1, forward strand.
CACCTACAGATATTTACATGAATGGAAATAATGAGTGAAAAGACACCAAATAGAACTACATTCTTTCTACACCCCTGGGAGAGAAACCAAAGCAGTCCTTCTGCTCTTAACTTTCATTTCCTCGTTTGCCTCAGTTGAGTCTACTATATAGGTGTTTGTTCATACAGGTATGTTGATGTAGGAGTGTAATCCTTGACTGACATGGCTGTGTTGGCTATGAAATCCTTGGTGTGGTTATAGTTACACAGATGAAGCTGGTTTTTTTTTTTCATATTTGCAAATTATATTGCAAACTACATTGGTCAGAGGGCCTGGAGTAAACTTGTGGGAAAGGAGAAGTTTTGCCAGTAAAGTTGTCCCTGTTCAGGGTATATTAAAACTGTTTTAATAGACTAGCTCTACAAGGAAGCCAGCATCAAACCCTAAATGAAACTGCTTTTAATAATGAAGCAGTAGGACTAATTTTGCCTTTTGTGAAAAAATTGTTTTCACTAATAACAGATGGTTTTAAAAAAAAGGAAATTAAAAGTACCTTCAGAACTTACTATACCTCCTTTGGTATCCCAGAAAATCCATAGATTTGAAATTGGTATCAGGTGTACGGTGCAGTAGTAGTGAACCGATCACCACCTGGAATGAGCAGTGTTGTATGGAACTGAACTGTGTTCAGGTGAAACAATGAAATGACAGAATGAGAAACTTACTCAAAACTAATGTTTTGACAGGGGCATAGCTGTAACGGATGAGGTTAGAGGCCATAGCAATGAAATTATCTATAAAATGGATGCAGTGAAGTAGGAATTTAACCAGGCATGATACCACTGGCTTTCGTTTGGAGTTCTGAAAAGTTTAATGAACTTAACTCTGTTTAACATTTCAGTACTTGATTTTAAGGTACAATTGCTGAAGTAAAAGTGCATCTTTTAAGCTACTTGTGTACTCTCAAGCTATCACTATTTTAATGAATTTTCTCACTTCCGCTTACTATTCTAATACCTCTGTATAAATTGTGAGATCCTACTGCATAACTATTGCTAGGAGCTTTTGCCACCATTGAAATGACCTTGAAGACGACTCTCTTCATTACTTTTCCTTTTGTTAACCCATGCTGTGAAAATGTAGTAATTAAACCAACTATTTTGCTGATACACAAGTTGAGTCTGGCCAGCTTTAAATTTGATCTCAGCAAGATCTTAGTTTGGACACTTTGTATGCAGATTTCACCGGATGTCCAGATAAGGTTAATTATGCTTCACTTAAAGTCAAGTAGCTGTGCTTTAAACTAAGCACAGCTTGTATTAACTTCTGTTGATAAGAAGAATTTATCATTTTTAAATGGCTTGCATTGCTCAAAATGTTCACTTGCACTGCTAGTCCAAAATGAACATTTATGATTTTCAATGAGTATTGAAGCTTACAACCAGTATACATTGAAGTAGTTATGAAGCGAAATATAAAATTTCTTCAGATTCCTATCTGGCCATTAAGAGGATTGAAATGAATTTTTTTGATTGGAAGTGAGATTCACTTAAATTCAACAATAATTACTGAAACTTCAGAAGCCTTTCTGAGGTGGTTGTAACTGTGATTCTGAGTGTTAAAAAACCAGGCTTTTCCACCAAGAAATGAACTTGTGTAGTTTTCATAAATTTCTAGTTTTAGGCATGAATTTCAAGATTATTTGCGAACTGAGAGAGAAAATTTCAGGGCAACTGTGAAGGTGTCTCGAGTTTTGGGAGGGCTGTATGATGATCAGCACTTGCGTGAAAATTTGAAATACATCTTTTTTGAAGACTTACTATAATCTTTTTCTAGTTGGATAAACTAATTCCTCCTTTTAATCCTTTGTACTCAGTGTCAACAGGATTAAGCTTAGTGATAATGTGCAACTTGGTCTATACTGTAAGCATTTCTTATGTTGGAGGCACAGCTTGTTGGAAAGCTTATCAGACCAGTTGAAATAGTTGGAAAGGTAGCATTGCTTCTAGGGGCCTTCTTCAGAGTTTGGATCAGCTTGGTTGTTCGTCAGATATATGCTTAAAAGTGGTGGATTGAATTGATTTGATGAGTTAATTCTGATGCATAGGTGCTTTCACCTGTATAATTTCCTTGAGGGCATTTGATGCATTTGCATGAAGCATGGTTATATTTTGGAGTGTGTGTATGTAGGTCTGTGGATGTTAGTATTTGTAGAAGTGCTAGCAAGGTGTCTGCTTGAAATGCAGGGTACACTTGCTGCATTCCAGCCCTGGTAGAACCCTTAGCAGTGTGGACAGCTGAGCTAAGCTTGCAGAATAACCGTTCCGTAATCTGGGGTGCCTCTGTCACCATTTTGCTCTTGAGTGCCTTCCAGAAAAGTAACTGTGCGGTGATTTTGTGTACTAGAAATTTGTGCTGACCTGAAGCCCCTAACTTTGTAAATTGAAGCATATATTTTCAAGATGCAGCTTGCAGTGTTATTAGAATAAAATCAAAGAAATATTTATCAAGATGAATGTAAAGACTTTCTTCTGTAGAGCCAGCAGTACTTTCTCTGTGTAGAAGGTCTGTGGGATCTGTGTAGGACAAAGACATAGAGGCAGTAGCTCTGTGGTACAGTGACTGGTGTACACTGGTATAGGGGCTTGCAACTCTGTGGAACAGTGGACTCTGAAACCTGGGGCATGCCTCTGGATGTGAGTAAGGAACTGGTTGGGTAGAGCAGTCAAAAACTGTGGTTTCCCAGCTTCAGTGGAAGGATGACTCACAGATTATCTTGCTTGTTTCACCAGGTCTATGAAATCTGTAAACAGTAGTCATAACTGATAGCATTGTCCAGAACCATGTTTTTCTTGCATATGATCTCATTCAGAAAGGAACAAAGTGTCTTCAAGTAATACTCTAAGATGGTGGGAAATATGAACTTCATTTTGTCTCCAGCCCCTGTCCCATCAGTGCCCAAAAAGCTGATTGTAATTGCTGGTCAGAACACTTGCACTGGGGGCTTTAGAAAAGCTAAGGGAACTTCCTATTAAGGGAAGTACTGAACCTGATTTTACAGAATGAATCAAAGTAAATGGGTAAGCACAATGCATGCGTGAGTAATGTGTGGTGGGACTGAACTCGCTGTCTGTCATCTTCTGTCAATGTTCTCACTGATACTTTAACTCTTACATGATGCACTAGTTACTCTCTTTTGCTTGTTCTCCCTGCAACTGGGTTCTTGGTTTTGCTGTTTTTGTGTGTAGTTCCCCTTTGGATACCAAAAGCAAAGGCAATATCCAGGAGCCTGTCATTTATTCGTTTCATGTTGTGGATGCTACTGGCAAAGTAACAAGATGTGTGGGCAGCACCATTCAGGAGTCTTGGAGAACACTGTGGTAGTCAACTGCCATGTAAAACTTTTGAGAGCACTTCTTGAAAAGCCTTGTATTTGATTGAATTGCAGAAAGCAAATACTGTGTTCACTTCAGCCTCATGTTAGTATTCCTTATCCACAGAGAAGGTATTGGGTACTAATGTGACTGTACTGATTTGGATCCTGCATCTTTTAAAAAAAAAAAAGTGCCTTGTCAACTTGTTTCTTGTGTGTGGTGGTTCATTCTTTAGTTATCCTGTTCTCTTAGCCTTTTTGACCAGTAAAATTTTGTAGTTCACTGACATCTTCTGTGCTTATTCTCCGAATTATTGCTAGAGAGAACATAGCTATGTAGTTCAATGAAAATAGAATTTATATTAAAGGAGTTAATATAACTTCAGAAAGGCCTTCAGAAAGGCCAAGCACTGAAGTTTGTCACTTTGGCTGTTACTCTACTAGAGATACTCTGCAATAGATGGAGAGCATATATGCAACCACACTTGATGGTGTAACCACGAGGACAACATTCCCAGAAGAAATGGAAGTGGTACCAGGATTTTTAAAATGGAGTAGAACTGTACAAATATGTTCTTTTGATACAGTTAGATTAACATAATTAGCAATTGAGGAAACTCAGCAGACCTGTAACTTCTTAGTCTTTTTTACTTTGTAGAAATTTGCACAGTGTTCTTGAGTAAGTTGGTAGTGTTTGGTGAAATGGATATTTTGACAAAAGGAGTTGGAAGGAAAATAATGTTGTATGGAATGACAAATTGCAATTTAGTAACGGCATCACTCTCATTGGAAATGTGCGCTTCAGTGCTTGAAAATGCTTTCTGCTTTTAATATGAAGCCTGAAGCATGGCAATTATCCTAGAAGTATGAGGAGGTGTATATTTAACATTTTATCTCCCTTAGTTATTGCTATTTTTATAGGAAGCCTAACAGTGTAAAACCAAGAAGTAGTTTGTTTAAAAACACTAGGTAATATTGGCTGTGCTGAATCTTGGTTTTATAAGGACCTGCATTAAAAAAAATTGCTTCATAGGAAATCTGCATATGCTAACAAAGAATCTAAATCTGAATCTGCATAGACTAACAAAATGCAGGGAAGTAATGAAGTCAGTGTGGTTCTGGCCTGTGTAAAAGAGGAAGAGAATATTTTAGTTCTTGTATGTAGGTTACCCTGGCATACTCCTGGCAAGCCCCTGAAATATATGTATACTACTTACATTCAGAAAAGCATCTAAATTCATGTATTAGCTCTGTTAGGCTAAAAAGAATGATTTATCTGAATGTTGAAACTAAAACTGACTTAATGTGTCTTCTTCTTGTAGGTGGTTTTGCTTTTGTCTATGAAGCTCAAGATCTTGGAAGTGGCAAAGATTATGCTTTAAAGGTAAAATGAATTTACTTCACTACAGGTTTACGAGGTCTGTCTTTTTGCTTGGTACCTTAGCATGACAGTTAATTCTTGATATATACCACTGAACAAGTCATTTGGAAAAATGCAGAATCATGAAGTGGTGTTTGTAGCACACTGTACCTGTATTTAGAACAGTCATTCCTCTTAGGACCCTGCGCTTTATATTTAGATGCCAAAGATGGGAGTTGCTCTGTTAGGTACTACTGCTATTTGTTTTCATTTAGTCTAGAAATTAATGACCCTGCTCCAAGCATTTTGTTGCATGGGTAAAAAGAATCTTTCCTACTTACCTGAAGTGGGGTACAGGAATATTTTCACTCCTCAGAAGCAGATTTAGCCTACTGGTTAGCCTATCTTTGTACTTCCAGAGTAAGTTTCATCAATATTAAAAATAATGCTCCACACTTCGACTCATTGATCAAACATTCAGCCTGGCACTTTTCAGAGACACTCCTCTGGATTCTTGTTTTCTGAAGGCTTATCATAATCATGTAACAGCTGAAAAACTGAAGTATTATGGAAAAGACAATAAAGTGAAGTCATTTACTTTGTCATATTTTGCTGCAAAAAAAATCATGTCACTTGTGTTCACCACAAAATGGCTTCATTTTTGGAGTAGGGGTGTTCTGTGGCTGTATCAGTGCGAAGACATCTATCTTGGAGAGAAAGTGATAAGGGTAGTAGTATGAGACGTGGGAGAGGTAAGATGGCATTACACCACCAGTAATTACTTGCTCTGGTGTTTTTTCTTTTCATACCACATCCTGCAGTAACAAAATGTGACCAAACGCATTCAGCATGTGTGTTCAAAATGTCACCTAGAAGTAGCCCCATTTAAAAATAGATAAAAGATGAACCATTACTGTACTTCCTCTGTTTTGTAAAACTGGTACTTTTGTAGCAAATGCTCAGATTGATTCTAGTCAAATGTTGACTCCAAATCCAAGTGATATTGGAAATAGTCATCTTTGATTTTGCTGTTGATTACTCAGGTACCATTGAAAAAGTTGGGCTGCATAATTTGTAGAAGTTTTGGCTGGAGTGGTTGAAGGTTGAAATCCTAAAGATTTGAGGTGGAAGATGAATCTTTCCTTCTCAGTGCACAATGCGGTAGCCAGAGACTTTAGTGTTTTATACAACAGAAAACTGTCAGAGCAGTTACTTTGAGTGTCAAAGGTTACAACTGCTCAGTTATCACTAAACCTGAAGAGTACAGGTAGCTGGGAAACTGGGTGCCATGTTTATGGCAGTATGTCCAAATGTACAATAAGTGTGGTTTGTTTACTGTCCCATCACAGTTCCTTAGGTTTTTGACTGTAGCTTATCATTTGTGTTCTGGAAAAAAAAAATCTGTGCACTGTTTTTCTGTAAGTTTTAATAACTATAGCTTCTCAATTATTCTGTTTTCTGACAGAGATTGTTGTCTAATGAAGAAGAAAAGAACAAAGCCATCATTCAGGAAGTTTGTTTTATGGTATCCTTTTCTGGAACGTATTTTAATGTTTCTATTTAATTGCCTGATAGCAAACATTTCTGAGAAATGGAGGACTGCTCTACAGATTCAGCTTTTTCCATGCCATACACTGCTTAAGAGGACTGACATTCTGAGGAAGGTCTGGGTTCGTGGTCTGTCATGAATCTGGCACCAACATCCAGCAAGTTCAGTTCTTCAAAAATAGCGAGAATTTAAAAGTTAGTGCGGATAACTTTTGTAGCTAGTGTAGACTTTGTCGTGTACGTAGTCTAGCAAGAAGTGAAATTCTTATTTAGGCTTTCTTGCAGTCCTGTGACTATGGTCAAGAGACCTTTTGACTATTCAGATGGTATTAAAGTCTTAAGCAGACTTCCCTCACATGCACTGGATTTATTGCCTTTTTGACTAAAAACTTTGTATTTACTCTCAATGTTTCTTAATTTGTGCCTCAGATGTGTCTGGTGTTTAAAAGTAATGTTGAATATTAAGGAAGGAATTTCAGTAGAATACATGCATCAGAAACAAGAAGCAGATGTTTCTCAGTGTCATCGTTGTCCTTTTCATCTTCAGTGATGTTAGATGGTAGGATATAATGTAATATCAGAGTGTTTTCAGTCCTTGGCTTTAGTAAACTCAGTATTTGCTCCCCAGCATCTGCTCTAAGACCCTCAGTTTGTGAATCAGTGAGTAGCTGTGGTATGCTGTTGTTTTGTTTACCACCCTGAGTATTTAGCTTCATTTTGAGTTACCAGGCAAAACCACTGATCTTATTTTAAGCTACTCAAATACTTCTTTTTATGATTACTGAAATGTTTGGCAAAAGCTTACACTAGACACAGTTCACTAGAAGTACACTTGCAGAGAACGGACTACACCATAGCACTATACATTTCCTAGCTACTCTGACTACATCTTGCCAGAAGTAAGGAACTGAATGTTCTTTGGATGTTTTTTTACAGCTCAGACTCATTAAAACATATGCACAACATGAACGAAGGTTAACGGTTGCTAACTTTCCTTTCACAGATCTAACTGGGAAATGAAATTAATTCCTGCAAGTCTGAGTAAAAGGTTGTGAAGAGATGCGTAAGATGTAAAATAGTACTTTGGATTCATTCTAATTTGGTGGGTCTAACTTGCCCTTTTTTTATAGCTTTGTTGTACTTACGATGTCTTTGCTTTTTTCTTTTCAGACTTGATGAATGCATCTTGTAAATAGTGTGTGTTTGTCTCGTAGGCTTGAGTCTTGGTATATGACCAAGGTGATGCGCATCAGGGACAACACAAACAAACATAATGCAATGTAACTTCCAGAAGTTGAGATCACTTACATTTTACTCCCCTTTACATAGTTCAAAAATGATACCTTGAATTTTTGAACTGGAAGTGAAACATGACAAAGGTTTTAGTATGAAGAGTTATTACTAATAATGGCAGGATAAGTTCCTTGGTTTTTAGAGCTTTTATTTGTTTTGAACTTTATTTTAGTAACTTAAAATTAAATCATAACATACTTAATACTTGCTTTGGAAAGACAGGTGTTGATACAATAGCCCTTTCTTGATCAGCCAGCTGGAGAAACAGCTGATAATTAAAAGGTCTCTGTGGTACTTGTGCTAATGCCTTGCAGCCATTGTCAAAAGACAAAAAGAAGTAACTAGGCCTGTTATGAAGTCCAGTTTCCTCAGAGCCTTAATCACAAGGATTTTTTTTTAATATTTTATTTTTTGCTTTTTATTACATTACCTTCAGTGGCTTCCCTTGAAGTCTGTTTTTTTTTTTTTCAGCTGAGGCATGGATTTCCCTGTTCTGCTTAGTATTTTAATTGCAGCTGTAATGCTGTCTGTGGTTTTAAGCTAACATTTCAAATGAGATGTCTGTGAACTGCTGTATACAATAGTATTGATAAACTTGACAGTCACCTTCCTTGACCTTGTTATCTCCAGAAGAAACTTTCAGGTCATCCCAACATTGTCCAGTTCTGCTCTGCTGCATCTATAGGAAAAGAAGAATCAGACACAGGACAGGGAGAGTTTCTTCTGCTTACAGAGCTGTGTAAAGGTAAACTTTATTTCTTTTCCTAGCAGTGCATGTTTTGCACAGGTTGCTTCACAGCTTAGAAGCTTTGAAAGCCTCTTAAAGATAGCATAGTTCAGTAGAGCTAGAGCTCAACCTCATCTTTTATAGGATAAGGATCATGTTGTTTGAGACTAGAGTTCAACCTCATCTTAAATATGGGATAATCATTAAGTTCTTTGTGTTTGAGACTAGTCAGAGGAAGGAAGAGGAAGAATAGTTCCTTAGAGCACCATTTCTTTTGGCACTGCAGTCAGTGTGGATTTGCCGTTTTCAGAATATCCATCTAATACTACAACTCAAGATTGTAAATCTTCCTTGATGAGAAGAGCATTTGTCTATTCATGCCAAGCTTTCAGAATCTATGGTGTTCTGTGTGTGCTTATGTGAATTTCTCTGATATCCTCCAGGACAGCTAGTGGAATTCTTAAAGAAAGTGGAATCCAAAGCACCTATCTCCTGTGACACAGTTTTGAAGATCTTTTATCAGACCTGCAGAGCAGTGCAGCATATGCATAAACAGAAGCCTCCTATTATCCATAGAGACTTAAAGGTATGTTACAATGTTTAAATAAAGGCTGAATTTTTAAGCAGCAAAGGAACCTGTCGGGCTGAATCAGTGTTAAGGCTGTTGATCAAATACAGTGGACACCCTTGAGCGTAGTGCATACATGTATTGCCTTGCCAAGGCTGCTGGATGTCAGCGAAGTCATCACTGAAATACTTGCATCTCTTCAAACAACAGCTTTTCCTTGTGCTTGTGGTGTTAGTACTGCTTGTACTCTATCTGAACAAGCTGACAGAGAAGTAGTATATCATGGTTTGCTGATTAAGTTAGTTTTCAAGTAGTTTTCTTTTGATAAAATAACCAGTTATGACTTGTGAGTTGCAGTTTTGGGGTGAGCAGGTTTTCTAAATAGAAGAGGTGAAGCTTTGAAGGAGAAGAGAAGGTAATGTTGGATTGTCTGTGAAAGACTCCGTAGCCTTTGAGAATGTGTAGTAAGCTGTTTGTTTTTGAACTAACAACTTGCATTGCATTTTAGAGCTTGTTTTTAACTTGAATTTTAAAATTTGGTAGGTATAATTCGTGATAGATTTTGTTTCTTCATTCTGTTAGCCTTTACCAAGATGCTATAAGGTTATGCTGTAGAAAGTGTTGTCCCCTTAGAAACTTTGGAGATTTGAAAGGACTGCATCTGTGTTTGAATTTTGTATTTTGAAGGCGGGGGTTCACCTTACATGTACGCTATACCTTAGATGAAGGAGCCCTAATCATCAGTGAGATTCTGCTGTACTACAAATACATTTGAACCTAGTGGAAGGAGGTGGTCTTCGTAAACATAAACAAAATAAGAGGAAGAAGATTCTTATTCTTGAAACAGTGTCTGAATTTCACACATGCCTGTGTTTCCTGCTTGATCAGCTGAATATAAAAAAGGAAAACTTGTTCATCCTTAATTAAGCATGTACTCGATTACTTTGAGGAAAGAATAATGAAACCACTTTTAAAAGTAAATGTGTGCTAAGTGTTTTCACCTGTTGTTGAAAGCTTTGATGTTAGGCACTAGTATAGCCCCTTAATATAAAAATAGATGGTGGAGCACTCCTTTTTTTCTTTTCCTCAGCACCATTGAGCAGGCTTCTAGATCACGTCAAAGAAATTGTAACCAAGGTGGCATAGTTCTTCACGTTACTTTCTAGAATAAAATCTTCTATTCTTCACTGAAATTTCTATACACCATCCCCTAAAAAGGCTTGTAGAAAAGGTGCTTCTCTTCTCTGAAAAAGGGGTAAAAAACTATTTACAAATAAAGATACAATTTCTTACATAGCCAGCTCCATAGAATTTGAGCTAATGCTGTAATTCAAAGTCTGTTTTTTCTTGTCAAGTAACGTAAGTTCCTGGCAGAGATAAAATATGGAAAAAGGCAGGAATTTGGTTTCATGTTGGTTTCACGTTACAGGGGCTGCAAAGCCAGATTAAATGATAGTTGTGCTGCAATAGACAGAGACCTTACTACAATCAGGAGCCAAATAGGGATCATTTAACTGTGCCTCCCTTTCCAGAAGGCTGAACTTAGGTCAGCAGCGTAAAAAACTGTAGGTCAAAGTTTTGAGCCAACCTCAAATGAGACCTGAGATGCTAGTGTAGCGTTTGGGGAGGAGCGCAGCGAGGGGGGAGTCCTAATAGATTTTTCTTGACTAAAAGTATAAGGACTCATGAACTTCTACAGTGCAGCTTAAAAACAAGTTCACCTTCATAGTAGTGGCTGTTTCTGTCCTCCTATGGTTTCCTTCTCTTGCTTGGCAGTGTAGTGCATTCTTTGTTCCTGAATCCCTTTGGATGAAGTTTGCACTTACAATGTGTGCGTACAGCACTGTGAGAAACCAGCTAGTTAGAGTTGTAAAAATTCTAAGCTAATTGCAGGGCAATTTGTAGAATATCAGTACTTCTCTGGTATTTTGATTGTCTGAAGTCGATCTTTTCAGGTTTTCCATGCAGCGCACAGCTAGTCTGCATAATACAGGTCACACAGCCTGTTAAAATCTGAATAATCTGCTGGAACGTTTTGCATTATTGGCAACCCTTACCAAAGCACAAAAAACAGAACATATGTGCACAGAAACTTGATCTCTGGTCTTACTGTGACCATTTTTAGTGTATAAATTTAATTTTATGTTGAATGGCCACCGTTCTTATTGTACCTGGAGATAAACAAAGGTTATCCAACAGAGAAGGGAGTTCAGATTGCTCATTGAGATCGATGCTCTAACCACATCATTAACAGAGCTTATGTCTTCCTGCAGGGTAGTAAAAATTAATTTTATGGTGGACGAAGTTGGAAGGGGCATGCATAAGGGAGGGTAGTAGGATGTTCTGAAAACTGAGGTTTTACAGAAGGAAGTCCAGAGATGATGTGGTTTCCAAGGGAAAGGGAAGACAAACCCAGTTGTCTGAAGTGTGGTGTTGTAATGTTACTAGTATGCCTCTTTTACACCTTTTCCTGACTTCATACAGAGATACAAATTTTCTTTTTCAGTCCTTTTGTGATTATGACCGCACAATACTTCTGCCCAATGCCCACTTTTCCCCTCCCCATAAGTTTCTTCCCCATTTCACTTAGCAATCCAGGAAGGCTGGATTTTATGAAGTAGGAAAAGGGAGGGATGATGACTAACTATTCAGGCAGTGCATAGTCCTCAAATAGCTGGTTTCTGTCTCTGCACAGGGTCACGGGTGCCTCTTTCTGCATATCTCCCAGCAGCCTTTTTCTCTACTAGTACCTTCCTGTTTTGTGTCTACAGCAGTCCTAACCTCTACTCCACTGCAATTAAGCTAACGGAATGTTCAGTTTTATGCATGAAAACATTTGGATTCCAAGGTACTGCTTCTGCAGGTGGTCCTCTGAAAAACTGGCCTCTTAGGCACTAATGAAATGATTCTTTTTCCTGGGGTTTATTTCCTGCTCTCTTGCATGTTTCCTGCTCATAGCATTTTCAATTCTTCCTTTTAAAAATTGGCTGTATTGCCACCACATACATCTACAGTACTGTCTGAAACCTTTATGCTCCTGTAAACAACATTCTGGGCTAAAGTGAGTATTTTTTTATATATATGCACAAGTGAGTTGATGTTTAAAAACATGTGTGTTAGTGTACAGAAAAAAAGATGTCTTTAATTTATTTTTCTACCTCTTTCTGAAGGTGGAAAACTTGCTTATTAGTAACCAAGGGACGATTAAACTTTGTGACTTCGGTAGTGCTACAACTATAGCTTACTATCCTGACTACAACTGGTCTGCACAGAAGAGAGCACTGGTTGAAGAAGAGGTGAGACTCTTTTAATGTGATTAATCTTAATATCAACAGTGGATTTATTTAACTGTTACTGTTAGTATGATATTGATTCATGGGACTTCTAAAACAACTGAAGATTGTTGCAGTTGTAATGTTGCTCGTAAAGCTTTGGTTTTGAAGAGTTCAAACACTGTCTGCGGTTATAATCATAGCTTGTGTTCTGTAGCTGCATATACAAACACTGCTTCAACTTGAGCAGTGTCCATTCTGCAATCTGTTGTGAAAGTAGAAGTGATTACTAGAGCTTTTTCTAATTGCACTCTTAACAGGAAGTAAAAAATTGGTTATGCCGAAGTGATTCCCACCTTCTCATCTGTTTTTCTCACTTGAATGATATATAAAGAAGTGGCAGGTCTACTCAGTAGAATTTGAATAGGCAGTATTGCAGTGCCTCTAGGGCTACAGTGACAGTGTTAAGCATGCAGTGTGTTTTGCAAAGTGCATTTGTTCTTAGTTTTGACTTGAGAGTAATGCTGGTAAATCTAATGTAGTACATCAACTGGACTCAGACTTTTAAGTATGGAGAAATACAGTGACACTTAATTCATGTGTGCAACTTCTGATATCATGAGTCTCTGTAAACTATCCCTGTTTTGAAATCCAGCATCCTTGGAGAGCAATCCATTGGTTTCTGGAGAAGAAAAGATGATGTTGTACCACTGTCTTGTATAGTCTATGCAAAAAGATAGCAGAAAAGGTCTCTTCAGGGATCCTCGTGGACATAGCTTAAATCTTTGGATGTGTCTGCACTGTCATTAAGTGTGATGAGGAAGTGAGAAATGCACACTGGAGCATGAACTCACTTCTTGGTTTATTGTTGATTTTCTGTATTTGTGTCCATATCCCTTTTTGTGTCATGTAGAACAGTCATTGTACTTTACATGCTTTGCAGTTTGGAAGGACTCTTGAATATCACAATGTTACTCATTTGAGTACTACTGTCTTTATCAGGCCTCATATCAAAGCTGTTGTGACTATTGCAGGATTCAATTGATGGCTTCTACCTTGACAAGTATTTCTGAAATTAACTTTCAAAGTGAGAATGCTATCCACTGTACATGGAGGGCTGTTTCCTTGGCTGAATGCCATTATAGCTTATTCAAGTTTCAAGAAATTCTGTCTTCTGCAGATCACAAGGAATACAACGCCAATGTACAGGACACCAGAAATGATAGACTTGTATTCAAATTTTCCAATTGGTGAAAAACAGGACATTTGGGTAAGAAATTTTTCTCTTGGTGTATTATAGCTGCTTATGTCATAGTGAAACTGATTGTGCAGTCTTCATGTTAATTTGTTAATTAAATAAATAAAAGCACCAAAATAAACATAGGATAGACTGTCTTATGTCAAAATAAACTTAAATAGTATGAACTGTGTATCTAAATATTAAAAGAATGAGATGTAGTATTTGAGATTTTCTCCCAGATGTAGCTTGACTGTAAGAGGCAATGCTGAACTTTTTTGACGTTCAGTAGAACTGTTGCCTGGTCGGAGCTTGCCACCATAGAGCCACAATACTTACAGTTCTTAGATTCAAATTCTTGCTTTTCATGCTCTGCCATGCATGTAATCCTGGGACAGCCTACTGCGGAGTTCAGAATGGTTACGTGTACGTATTACGCTTAGATAAAATACTGACAGATAGCAAGGACAAGAATGATGTAGAGATCATTCATGCTTTGTATAGAAAGAATGATAAACTATTAACATTCACTGAAAAATCTGTAGCCAGAATTAAAGGTAAATATTAAATCCTCAGTTGTACCTTTTTCAGTTGTGTGATACTGTAATAGTACTGAGGTACGGCCCAGTGACTTTGTGCTTAGGAACTTAGTTTATTGCATGTTTTTTACAGAGGCAGGGGTCAAACTGTTCAGCTGTTATCTGTATTGGCAGTTTGTGAAAAGACAAATTGAGAAAATGTAATACTGGTGCTTTATAAGTTTTTATTTGGAATCTCAGAACTTTCTTAAATTAGTTACAAGGGATTGCAGAAACTCTTACTCAGCTTCTACAGTTGTTGGCGATTTTCTTCTGGCATGTGAAGAAATACCAAGAAAAATACATTTTTCTGACCATTTGGTCACTTCACATGAGTTAAATACTGGCAGTCTGAGGCAAGATTACGTCCAGTTAAACAAAAGCTAGAAATGCATTTAACAAAAGCCTCACTCAAAAGGTTAGTTGTAATTTATTTTTTTGTTTAGAATAACTCTGTATCTGTTAGTATTAACATGGTGGTTGTCTTCTGCTGTGTCTTTGGAAGACCTGTACCATTACTTCATTAGAACATGTTTTTCCCTTTACGCTCTGGGTTTAGTGAAAACATGCAAAGTATTTGGCAATGGAATATGGGACTGTCTCAGGAAGCATAACTGATCTTGTAGTTTGTGGTTAGGATAAACAAAACAGTTTTCCCAAGAAAGCAGATAGGGTGAGTAATACCTGTGGTTGCGGTCAGTGTGCTTGTCACTGTGAGCTTAAAAGTATAAAGGACATAGAAATGTGTTACTTAGAACAGCAGCATAGATGAAACATTAGTTATCAACCACATAGACTCCACAATGAGAATGTGATTAGATATTTATTGTAAGATCAGAGGTTCTTAGGCTTGGCCAACTGCTTTTGTACATTTCCTACCTAAGTCTAGAGACCTTCAGAAAATAAACACTAAACCCAAATACCTTTAGTTCCTTTTTTCCTGAATTAATGTGATTTCCTGAACTGAAGTTCAACTGAATTCCACTGAAATGACAGGCTTTGCCTTGCCATAAAGATTTTTCTCCATTGAAATTATCTTTGCCTTGGAAAGCCCTTCATACACTCCCACTCTTAAAAATTTCTGAAAAAGCCGAAGAGGGTGCTTTGGAATATGTTTAAGGAGCAAAATTTCAAAGTTGGATTCTCCTCACCAATACCTGGCAAAAAATTCTTCTAGTCAGTGCAAGACATCTTGGAGGTTTTAATTCTGTGTGAGCTGAATGATGTCTTTAGATTTCACGTAGTTTAATTTTATTCAGAAAGTACTTCAGTGTAATACCTGTGTGTCATCCTGCAGCTATACTGTAGAACTTTTTGTCATTTTAAGTGTACTGCTTATTGCCTGAAGCTGGTCAGTGGAAAAATAACAGCATTTTGATTTGTTTCAAACAATTACTCCCCCAAACACTACCACAACCCCTGAAAAACCACGCTGTCCCTGTTAAATTAGCTGCTGGAAAAGGCCCAGCAGCAGGTCAAAAAGTTATTCCTAGTTATTTTTGGTCACTTTGTCATGCTGGTTTTTTACCTGCTGGCAAGTGAGTGCTCGGACTGAGACAGGCAGCTTCTGTAGAGGGACTGTCTGCAGCTTTGGGGCAACACCTTGGGGAAATGGGCTCTTCTGTTAAGTGTATCGATGCTGAGACTATCTGGATGGTGTTGGCTTTGAGGAATTGCCTTGCTGCAACTGGAATTGCCTTTTAGCCAAATTGAATCACAGTTGGTGTTTAAAATACTCAGAATATCACTGTTACAATCCTAAGTTACAGATAAAGCAGAGAGAATGAAAAACATTCTCTAGCAATTAAAGCAAAGATCAAATTTAAGTGGTCTCTTCACTTCCCGTGTGTTCAGCTGATTGCCTTTGTGCTTTTTTTCCCCCCGTGTGGCTGTGGATGCTGTCTTCTCTGTGCATGGTGTCTCGGACTGCACAGGGAGTAGTTTTGTTCCTCCAATTAAATTATGATCTGTCTTACTTGCAGGCATTTCTGTGGCAGAGTAGGTGGCATTTTCTGTACTTTCTTCTGGATTCATTAATTATGATGCTTCAGTGTATACATTATGGAGAGCTTTTTATCCACAGACTGACAAAAAATGTACTTGCTATACAATAATACAGAATTAATGTATGCAGTTTATTTCTGGCCCTGGATTGAGAGACTTAGTAAGTATTTTGGAGTAACTAAATCTCAAACCTTTGAGATTTTAATAACATTCAAATCTTTGAAACTGTTCTTGGGATAAATTGACAACTGAGGGCCGTTGGAGACAGTGCATGCAGAGGACGGGAGACAGTGAGCAGATTTCTTAGCTAGTGTCTTCACTGGCTTGTTTTATTTGTGGGGGCTATAAAAGCCCATATGCTCAAGCAGCTAAGCTGGGATTTAGAAGAAACTTTGAGGAGGAATTGTCCACTCTCTTGTGCAAACACTTTCTTGGAGGTATTGGATGGTTTATTATCAAGCTGTTACGGACCAGATGGAACGTGGTTCTATTACAATAGCATAACTCTGTCAGTATATTTCATATGTTATTTTATATGAAAATATATATATCAACTTCCATTTACTTAAGTAACAGATGAAATTATCCTAACTAATACGTAACACCTGGACTATTCAGAGATTAGAATTCAAAACTGACTTCTGGCTTTGGTCGTTGTTGCCTTGTCAGGTTGCACAGGTCTCAATTTTGGGCACACCAAAGAATTTGAAAGTTCTCAGGATGTGGTAGTCCTGGTTTTCTGATTTTTGAGGCGTGAATGAACCTGTCTGAAAATGATATTAAATTTTATTTGTTATAAGACTTGAATAACCTTCTGATTGTAGGAAATAAAGGGACCCTCATTTTATTTTCTTCAAAGCTTTATCACAACAAACATTTTAGAGATAATGTTGTGTCCCCCTAGTGTCATTTAAACAAATTGATTAACACTGAAATGCTTACCTAGCTGGTGCATTGTGTAACAGAATGTGTCTGAGTTAGAAATACGAAAGACCAAATTCTGTCCCTACAAATAAAATTAGTCTCTTTGAAGCACAGCATGAAGATATGAAATAAAACTTCGGAGCCTTTTTGTAAGAAAAATCCTGTTCCTGTACGTGTTCAGTGTTGCAAGCCTACTCATTTTTGTATACTGTGAAATTTATACAATGGATTTATTGTAATGATTTTTTAAAAGACAGGAATAGGAGAATCCCTGAACCTGAAAACTTCCATGAAAGGGAAAAAACCCCACAAACCTTGTTTAATAGCAGTATTGCAGCTTGGAGCTCTCTAATTGACATGCCAAACAAATTAATGTTTCACTAAGTGTTCTGTCCTCAGAGAAACATCAAAACTAATTGTTTCTAAAGGAGTGTCTTCACACTGGTCTCTAAAGCACTGGGAACATATAGAAAGTTGCATCACTCAGGAGTTGACGATTAAAACCTGTGATTTGCAAGCAGTATTAGGAAGCTTAATCAATGTCATGGTCTAAAATTCTGCTTTAAGTATCATTGCCTGAATTAAAGACAGCACAAACAAGAAGAACCAGCCAATGGGTTCATGAATCAGAAAATTCGTATTTATAGACTTTTTTCATTCTGTGATAAGTTACACAAAAAGAATATGGGTGCTGCAGAGCTCCTTTTGTCCACAGCTGTGGCAACCTTCCAGCTTCCTGTGCGACCATGATGATATCTATCACAGGATACAAGATAAGGTGTAGAGGTACAAGATAAGATGTTTCTTTATCCTTGGGTCAATATTCTTGTATAAAGTTGCAACACTCCTTTGAGTGGTGGAGGAGGAAGAAGACAGAAGTGTGCCATGATCTGCTCATGTCCCTGTCTGGGGCTGCAGCTGTCAAAGACAGAACCACCAACTGAAGCAGCCGTGCTCTGTTGCTGCTGCCTCCCTGCGTGGGGCCCTCCCAGCCTTACACCAAGGTTGTCCATTCCATGCCTCCCTGACGGCCAGGAGACACCCATCCTGGGCCAAAAATGCTGGCCACCACCAGCATTTTGCCCACTGACATAGCCACTACATCACTAGGGCCAGTGCCAGGAGCTCAGTCCCAGGGTATCCAGTGAAAAAGGGCACAGAGCTCCCTTTGCCTGTGGTTTTGGGGAGCTTCCAGCTCCCTGTAAGACCACCATGGCGTAGGGGTTGGTGCTATCTTATCTGTCCTGTAGACTGTTGGCAACTCTCCAGCTCGGTGGCAGAGGAGGAAGAAGACAGGAGTGTGCTGTGGTCTGGTTGTTTCCATGTCTGGATGTCCAACTATAGTACAAAGCAGCCACCCACCATCACCATTGGAGCCCCTGCCTCTGTGCCCTCCCCTCCCTGCCCTTGTTCACCTGCCTGCTCATCTGCCAGCCTGGACTGGCATAGCCATCCTGGGCTGGTGGTGTCACCAACGTTCTACATGCTGTGACACCACCATGACATCTGTGTACTGTTTGCTGGGTAAAAAAATGGCGCGGTGGCTGGGCCCAAGAGTTGTGGTGAATGAACTTAAATCTAGTTGGCAGCTGTTCACAAGTGGTGTTCCCAGGGCTCAGTATTGGGGCCAGTTCTGTTCAATATCTTTATCAATGATCTGGATGAGGGGATTGAGTGCACCCTCATTAAGTTTGCAGATGACACCAAGTTGGGTGGGAGTGTTGATCTGCTTGAGGGTAGGAAGGCTCTCCAGAGGGATCTGGACAGGCTGGATCGATGGGCTTGAGGCCAGTTGTGCAAGGTTCAATACCACTAAGTGCTGGGTCCTGCGCTTGGGTCACAACAACCCCATGCAACGCTACAGGCTTGGGGAAGAGTGGCTGGAAAGCTGCTTGGCGGAAAAGCACCTGGGGGTGTTGGACAGCTGAATATGGCCAGCTGAATATGATCTGGCAGTGTGCCCAGGTGGCCAAGAAGGCCAATAACATCCTGGCTTGTGTCAGAAGTAGCGTGACCAGCAGGACTTGGGAAGTGATTGTCCCTTTGTATTTGACACTGGTGAGGCCACACCTTGAATCCTGTGTTCAGTTTTGGGCCCCTCACTACAAGAAGGACATTGAGGTGCTGGAGCATGTCCAGAGAAGGGCAACGAAGCTGGTGAAGGGTCTAGAGCACAAGTCTTAGGAGGAGTTGCTGAGGGAACTGGGATTGCTTAGCCTGGAGAAAAGGAGGAGGCTTAGGGGAGACCTTGTCGCTCTGTGCAACTACCTGGAAGGAGGTTGTAGAGAGGTGGGTGTCAGTCTCTTTTCTCAAGTAGCAAGAGGTAGGACAAGAGCAAATGGCCTCAGGTTGCGCCAAGGGAGATTTAGATTGGATATTAGGAAAAATTTCTTCACTGAAAGGGTTATCAAGCATTGGAACAGGCTGGCCAGGGGTGAGTCACCATCCCTGGAGGCATTTAAAAGATGTGTAGACATGGCACTTAAGGACATGGTTCCGTGGTGGACTTGGCAGCGTTAGGTTAACGGTTGAACTCAGTGATCTTAAGGGTCTTTTCCAGCCTAAATGATTCCATGATTCTATGAAATATTTCTGCCTTTATCTCTCTGTAGGCTCTGGGCTGTATCCTGTACTTGCTGTGCTTTAGACAACATCCATTTGAGGATGGAGCTAAACTTCGCATAGTCAATGGGAAATACATCATCCCACAAAATGACACGCGCTATTCTGTGTTTCATGATCTCATTCGTAAGTTTGCAATGTTACTTAATTTGGTGTCTTTATGGATACATCTTATTATTGACAGTGTTGTATTACTGGTAGTTAAATGTTTTGACATGTGATGGTGAAAAAGGTTAACTGTAACAACTTCTTGTTTTATGAAAAATTTTAATCCATTATCAAAAAACTTGGAAATTTTAAATGAAACTTTTGGTTTTTTAGTGCTGTTACCTGTCTTATTTAGGATCTGAATTAGTCCATAGGAACAACTAGTGTTTTGATTTGGTTTCTTTGAATTTGCTTTAGAAATTCTGTTTTCTTTAGATTTCAAATAGATTACTGGAAACTGTAATTCCAGTGCCAGCAATGTATCTCCAGTTCCAACACTATTGTATATAAAGTTACTTTTGAGGTTATTCATTAACTGATCCTAAAGTATATTCTTTGAAATATTCTTAACCCTAAATGGTGTTTTTTCATGGATACCTGTTATGACAATGATATTTGGGTATGGATTTAGCGGTTGCTCCACTCTGTTCACGTGTTTGATTATTGCGCTGGAGTGCACTGAAGAAACTATTAATCTCTGCTGGGAGAAAAGCTCTGAAGGGTATCTGTTACATCGTCTGAATCTCCTTTTTTAGGCTCCACTTTGAAGGTGAACCCAGAGGAGAGATTGTCAATCACTGAACTTGTGAATCAACTGCAGGAGATTGCAGCAGCTAGGAATGTGAATCCTAAATCCCCCATCACAGAGGTAAAGATGTCTTATAAGGAATATTATTGATCAGGTCTCCTTTCTCTCCTCTCTTATCCAGTGAGTGTGAGTTTAGTAACAGGTCCCCTGTTCCTTAGTCTGTTGAAAATTTCACACTATCTTGTTTTGAAATGCAATTGAATTGATTTGTTTCAGTTGTAGAACCTTTGAAAAGATGCCTTTTAAAAGCACAGAGCTTGCATGACATTAAAGAAAACTACTTGTAGTTCTTACTGCTTGTTGAAAAACTTCTCGTGATCTTGGGTCATTCTTTAGTTCACAAATGGGCATGCTGCATTTAATCATAATTAACTTGTACAGAAAAATCTAGTATATGAAGGCTCTGCCTACACTAACTTGAAACCCACTTAAGGTGTCTTCTGTTCAATGCTTAATTTGCACAATACTGCAAGTGAATCAACTGGTGTATCTTAACTTCCCAGCTCTCTCCTGACATTCAGCTTGCTTGTTCTCACCAAGTAAGAGTAATTTACAAAGCATAACAAGTTGGCTAAATTGGCAAGAAAATACTAATAGTGAGTATTAATCTCCTCAGCTCCTGGAACAAAATGGAGGCTATGGAAACAATGCTCAGCCTCGGACATCTGTGACCTCCATTTCACAGAGCTCCAAGCCTGCAGGACAGCTCAACAATATGTACAATGCAGGTAAATGCAGAAAGAGACATCATCCTAGTGTAAAACCAGTTGTGTGTCTTCTATGTGAAAAAAAATCATGTGATGGTTTTAGATGTTTTGCACAAGTACTAGCTATTTTGCATTTATATCACTGTTTCTAACCTTGTTTTATTTTTCGCAGGATTTGGTGGTATGTTGATACATGCAATTGTGAATTTCTCAAGTTCATTGCTGGGCGAGATAAAATTGTTTCCTGTGTAAAATAATTGAAACTAAAATGCATTATTGACTTGTAGAGGCGGGAGAGTTGAAATAAGTGAACTAAAACTTGATGAAAGTGGTGCATACAATAAGTGATAATGTTCTCAAGAACAATAGCTGTAGAGAAAGTAATCTTCATGTTATGACAAACAAATAAAAATGTCTTATTTTAAACCCAAAACTTTCCGATTCCATGAGGCAATGATATTGGAGTGTCTTGTGTAAAGAGGAGAATTTAAGAGGAGTTTAAATTTAAACTGTTAAAAATCTTCTCAGAAGTGCTGTATTTTAACTGAACCTTGTTACTTTGTGGCAGAAGTTACTGAAATCAGTACATATCCTGCACAATATTGGATCTTTGGTGTAAGAAAGTGACAGTTGTCTTTGCTTTCCAAGAAGAACTACTTAACATCAGATATGTTACAACTTAAAAAGATAGCAGCCATTCTGTGGCTTTTGGTATAACTTTATGCTAAAATGGGCTTGTTGGTGTCTAACTATTGAGGTGGTCCAATAAAGAAATACTGAAGCAATTGCAGGGGTTTTGACTACGACTGCAGAAGTTCATTAATGCTAAGGAGTCGCTGATCTGACATGTATTTATTTTAGCCTATGAAAAGCCTGTATGAGGAAGAAGTACTTTTGTAAGCATCTGGAGTCCCTCTCTCCTCCCCAAAAAGACTTTTGGCCCTCCCTGATAGTTTGAAGCGCATCTGACAGTGATCATAATCTAAAGCTATTTAGTTTCATCACTTCCAAAAGACTCATGTCAGACTCATGTCTGACAGTCTCAAAGGGAAAAAGCAGCACCTTAAACTCAGTTTGTTGGCTAATCAGTCAGTACTTTCAGAAATAGCCACTGGGCCCAGCTAATTGTGGGAGAATTGGGCAGGGAGGACTTCAGGAGATGGTTGCATCATAGGACGTCAATGGTGAGGAGAAGGAGTTGTGGTACCATCTGAGAAAAAACAGTAGTTGGACTAGAGGTACTAAATTGAGTCAACCAAAACACGCCTCCAAAATCACACAGTTAAAAGCTGACAAACCCGTTCTGTAAAAGTAGATATTCCAGAGTTCATTCAGTTGAAAATACTTGCACTTAATATAGTAAAGAAAATGAGAAGCTTGATAGGCTTATTTGCATCTAATTTCTTATTAAAAGGCGATTTCTGCACCCATCTTATCATATATTAATATGGAACATTTAATTAATGTAGAAGATATCAAAGGAATATTTCATACTGTATTTAATTTTCCTTCCAGCTTGGTATTTCTTGCTTGATATTACTTATGCTGAATTGTGAATGAGACAAAGGGTATTAATGATCCAGAGAAACTTTTAAAATTGGGTAATATTTATTGCAGTAATGTTATCTGTATATCAATTTCTGTGGAAGAAGCCAGCTTCCTAATAGGGTTATAATCAAAAGGCTGTCTGGCCATCTGTTTTGTGCCAGAATGAGTACTGTTTGTTGTATACAATTGTATTAATAGGGATATTTTGCTGGGATTCTGTGCTAGCTGGGATGTTGTGCTTAAAAAATAACTTAATAGTGCCAGCTGTTTTTGAAGCCCCACATTAAAATGTCTCTATGGGGGTGTGCTTAAGTAGATTTGCTAATGATAAGCTGCACTTTAAGAGACTGATACTAAAAAAAGACAGTATTTTGCTGCACTGGCAATGTGAAATGCTTTACTTTCAGAAATTTTTTACCTTGTTTTCTCTTAAATGCAAACAGTCAATTAAACAATGTGTTAAATAGTTTGCTAGTACTTCCTGACCGCAGAAAGTACTGGTTTTTGCATAGGTCATAGTTAAGGAGACCTTTAGAACTGTGAGCCTTACAGCAAGGTGTAGCTTGTACGCGCATTCACTTCCAGCTTTGTAGGCAACTTGCTTTAGTATGGAGCCCATTCCAGGATATGATTTAAAGTACAATTATTTTTATTCGACTACTCTAGGCCTGACCGTTGCGGAGTGTGACCAGACTTATGGAGGGTTCTTTGATATTCTGAGGGGTGGAACAGAGCGATTTTTCACTAATATTAAGGATACATCTTCTAAAGTTATCCAGTCTGTGGCCAAGTGAGTAAAAAAAAAAAAAAAAAAAAAATTTAAAATTGTGCTGGTAAGAGTTCTAAATGAAGGGTCAGGAGCTTACTCCAGAAATGATCAAATTCAGCATACTTTTCCAAGTATGAACTCTAATAGCTGGTAGCTAGCCCTGAGATTTTATGAACGATATTAATACAAAAGTTACCTTAGCAATCATATACTAGAAGTTAGAATGTTGGGGGGAAAAGCCTGTCCATAAGTACTACTTTCTCTGCTGTATTTTAGATACTGAAAGCTTGGGACAGATGAGCAGGTGAGGGCTGGAGCAGGGCAGAGAATTATGGAATAAGACTATTGTGGTTCAGAATGAATGAATTGAATTAGTACATAGGGCCTCCATGAATAAGAGAGGAAGAAAAAATGTGGTGAAAGGTGAAAGGCACAAATAAAAGGAATGGAGGTGAGAAGAAAAACTGCAGGGAAATAGCGTATGAGCTCTTCTGTCCAGTTTAGTTTCCAGGTGGAATCCTACGCGGTCAAGGCAAAGCGAGAGGATCTGCACTGTTTGTCTCCTTTGCCGTGCATTACATCGAACAATACTATCCCATTTTGATGTATGTGTTCGCAGATACCTAGTGTGTGATTATTTTTTTCTAATTAGATTTTCAGTCCCATTCCAAATGTTTCTAGTAGCTCTATATGATCAATATTAATCCTTGATTCACACATTTTTAACTCAGTAAATTTCATGCAGTGTAAAAGTTTTTTGTTAATTCTAGGAAGAGCAGGTAAGTTACTACTGAATACCATGACTGAACTAGAGCCTCCTAAGGAATACTGAACCTTGTCCCTCACTGTAGAGTTTGTGGCCCTTTAATTGGGGTGCTGCGCTATGGCTTGTGAAGTCTATTGCTTGCAACATTTTTTTCTGTCACTGAGTGTAATTTTTGTGTAGTGCTGCTCTAAAATGTTTGTAATGATTAGATAGATTTGTAGATCTTGCACCTCTGTAACCACTTCAAGTGCATTTTTATCTGTTTGCTTTTACACTTAGTCTGTTTAAGTTTCCTATGTGTGGCTTAGAAAGACCAGGTCCTCTATTTCTTAAAGGTCACAAAAGCTATGCAGCTTTGGTCCTTAAGCTTTCTACAAAAGCAATTGGCACAGTAGCATCAAACTTTTCACCCTGGGGAAACCACACCGACTCAAGAGAAGACAGGGAGGTGTACAAGGGGAATGAACTGTTGCATGGTGAAAAGCGGTGGCTTGTTAGCAGCTTAGCAGAACTGTAGGAATTCCGTGTATGAAGTAACATGATGAACTGCAACTTTTAAGCAACTGCTCTCCATTTTATTTCTTTGGCATATGCGGTCTTGCAGGCCTCTGTTCATTATCTCCTTGTACCTGCTGTGGAACTGATCTTCCTCTCCCCTCCTCTTCAGTCCTACTTCTGTTCCTTTTGTGGTATCTTGTTAAACAAAGTTTACTGTCTGGTAAAACATGGAAATGTTCTGCAGATTCCTTGTCTTTGACAGCTCTACTATTTGTAAACTTGAAGGTACTTAATTCCTTGTCTTAAATTCTGCCAGTTTTGCTTAGGTTTGATTTGCAGCAGAAAAATTACTTGTCTTCCTTTGTGACAGATAACACTTAAATTCTTCTAAACCTTTGACAAAGTTATAAGCCCTGCTTTCCCATGCGTGTGTTTCTGCATTAGCTCTTACTCTGATACTATATTTTTGATTGTGCACTACATGTAACTGAGGTACTCCTGCACTTCACTTTCTTGTGCTCTTGTCTTTCTAAATTGTTGTGCCTCCATTGGTCAGTTATGTTTGAAGAATTTTCTTCTTACTGCTCTTTCAAGTGGTTTCTTCCTTAAAGGCCACTGGAAGTTTAATTACTTTTTTGAATTTCATCTTGTGCCATTTTCCCCTTTCCTAGTGGTGGGTTAGGACAGTCTAAAATTGACTTTTTAATATGGCATGGCTTATGCTGTGCCTGTACCTTATTTTTATCTCTTACCTAACAGGTGCGTGTGGCTTTTTGCTTTGTGTGATTTCCTTTGGTTCCGTAATAACTGTAGAGTGCAAGGAATAGAACAGTAACTGTACATCCAACCACATCTGCAGAGCTCATCTAGCAGCTACTGAAGTGTAGGACAGTGAGTACTTGCTGTCTGAAAAGATGCTGTTCAGTTCACATGCTCTTCTCTACAATTGCTCAAAATAAGTCTTGCATCTATCTTATTCTTAGAGTTACTATGCTACATCTGAATTGCTAGTTAGTGTTCTGTGGCTGAACTATACGTTTGGCACTTATAGTTAGAATCCCTTTTTGACAAAAAATGCTAAGTAGATTGAGATGGAACTTGAGGCTCTCGAGTCCTGCACAGAGCCCCATGGAAGGATCATTTATGCCTTAAATTTGTGTGAGACATAAGGAACTGTTGGAATCCTATAAACTGCTTCAAACCTATCTGGCATGACTTTGTGGTAGTGTTTAAGCTCTGTCAGGAATGCGAGTGCTGTTGGAGACGTTTTAGTGCATGTCTTGTGGAACTTAGTAAATACTAGTCAAAGAAAAGCTCTTTACTTTTACATCTTATTTGTATTAGTTGCAGAAAGTCACATGTGGATGTTTACTAGAATTGAGTCGCTTGTGAATGTAATTGTTTGACCTGGTTTTGGTTTGTAGCTCTTAATGGGTGGGAATATTGTAATATCCGAATTAGATCAATGAGCCCCAGGCCTTTTCCGGCTAATGGATACAGCACTTCCGTGGGCTGTGATGGATTGACAGAGGATCATCAGACAGTGTATGTTAAGTCCCAAGCTTCATCATAAGGAGAATCAGTCCCTCACAGATGTTTTGGACTAGGCTGATTGAATAAGGGTTTATATTTAGGTGACTTGAGCATATCACCTCTGTTGACAGAGCTGTCAGAGACTGTCAGATTTTTGCTTAAGCTCTGCACTAACATAAACAAATCTTGGTTTTGTGGAGGACCCTCTGTCTTCATACAACTACCTTTGTGGTTTTTTGTGTTATCTAAGTGAATTTGGTCATTGGGTTGGGGAGTGAAAGAAGAGGAGGGAATGCACCAAGTACATAATTATGCTAGTGAGAACCAGTTACTTCAACACTTATTTTCCAGATAATATTTAATCAATACTGAAAGAGAAGCTCTTTCCACTTGTAATTTGCCAATATTCTTTAGTGGCCCTTAGTGCTGTAATTTTCATTCCTTGATAAGCCTGTCATGTATTTTGAATCTTAGCTGTGTTTAACAGTTCACTGAAACAGCAAAACATGAATTAACGTGAGCAATACTTAATGTTATGCAGGACCTAAGGTAGTCTCAGGTTCTTTAGCATTTAACATTCTTAGCATTTAACATTCACCGAGCTGCTGAGAGTCCCACCACTGGGCTTGTGCATTCTTAAACTATTTATGCTTTAACCAAGCTGAAGTGTTAATTCTTTGTTTGCATCTACCTTAGGACATACCTGTTTCTGTTATGGTCATTCTCTTGTGGCTACAGCCGATACCATCAGGGGTGTGAGAATACCTCTTCTACTGTTGCATCCTTGACTGCCTTTCCAAAACTCTTCAACCAACATGAGAAGCAGACATTCTGGACAAACTAAAATGTCTCTTCCTTGTTGTGCATTTTCCTCACCACACTTAAGAACTCCTTGTGTTGGAGTCTGTCATCTCATTAGGTAGGCTCTCTTCTTCCTACTTACCATTGCTGTTCTGAATTGTGGAGTTATTTCCTTTATCTGCCAACAGACTTCCTTCTCACTGAATCCAAACTGCAGTTGGTGTTTTGTAGTTGCTACAAAAAAGTTAATTGTTTCTTCTCTCCCATAGCTGCCTTTATCTTAATTCAAATTTTGGTTTCTTGTTTATCCTAATAAGTGGTAAACTCTGAAAACTAAAACACATGTCACAGGCTACTAGGAACAGGAGAGTGAATGAAGGCCGTCTGGATTGTCCCTCAGGCCACCTTACTTGCAGGTGTCGCAATCTCCATTGCAGATTCAGGTCAGGCAGAAGCAGTTTATAGCTACATGAGAGAGAACACAGAGCAACTCTCTTCAGCCCTCTATTGATACAAACTGACCTAAAAGAAAATACTAGGGTGTGTACGCACTTAGAGCAGATATGCTTCACTGCTCTGTGAAGGGGCCTGATATGGCAGAGCAGTGTCTGCATAGAAGGGAACTTTGTTCCAGCAGGTGTCCGGTGGGCCTGATAACTCAGTCTGCAGCTGTGCGGCCTGAACATACCTCTGTTCAGCTTGTCCATTTCTCGCTTGTGACACTGCTGTGCCCTTGACCAGCTTTTATGCTTATTGAGGTCTGCATCCACACAGGTTACAGATGCCCTGCCAAAAAACGTATATAAATGTTTTACGTATCCAGTCTTCACTGGTGTTGAAAGCAGCATCCAAAACTTATGATCAATCTTGTTTTGCATTGTCAGAACAGTCTCTTTCACTGAAGAGATTATGATCTAGTGATTTAGGGAACAATTAGCTGCCTTTTATTGCTAGCTTTCTTTGCTTCTAAGGTAACTTTGTTTGTGGTTGGATGCTGCATTAATGTTTGATTTGGATCTTTGTGTTGCACTAGGCAGTTGAATGATTAATTTGGTTTTATGAAGCAAAACCAAGTGGGAGCAGATCGATGTGAATTTCAGTGCTGCATTTCTTCCTGGCTTTTAAAAAATGAACTGAAAAAATGGTGGTGCTTAGCTATTCTTGTGAGTGTAGAGATGTCTGGAGGAAGATTGCTTAGTGTTAGAGCATTATTTAACTGAAGATAATTGTTTGCATGCTCACATTGTAGCTGTGCTGGTTAGTCTGTCATTCTTTATTCTTTCCCATCTTCAGCTGGTAGTAACACAAGGTAACTATGCACCATTGTAGAATTTTGTGCTGTATGCTAACTAGTTTATTTTTCAATTAATTTAATTGTTTTTAACTTAATTTGCTGGAATGATCTTTTGTTTAATATTAATTATGGTCTTTAAGTGCAGCTGTATTTTGGCAAGATTGATAACGCCAACCATTTACACGGTGAAAAATTTTTACCATCTAATTAAAACTCCTTCTTTTGTTTAGGTATTTATTCTGCAAAATGGGAATTCATATCTTATTTGCTACTTTTTCCACTAGACTTCTCACTAAAAAGCCTTGAAGTAGCCTGGTATCATCAGAAAAGTGACTAAATATTGGTATTATAACATACTTCTCTGTTTAGCTTAATCAGAGCCTTAAAAAGCACACTGAGTTTTCCATATGGATCACAAGCCAGAAACCCTCTGTGCAGTCTCTTGATTTGTTTGCATGTTCTTCTACTCTTACCACCTGCCAGCAACATCGCTAGGTAAATGAAATTTCTGCTAGGTAAATGAAATTTCTGAACATGAAAGGAAAGACCTTATTCCTGATGTTTAGTTACAGGGTTATATCTTGAAATGTGTAGGAATGCTTACCAGTGTGAAGAATATGCATTTTTTCACCTTCCTGCCATTTAAAGCAATCTCAGTTACCAGTCTGACATGAAACACTCCACTAAAAACAGAGTACCTTGTGTTCAAGTCTTAAGTCTTACTACTGAAATAGCTCTGAAATCTTCAGAATAAAGTTCAAGGAATAGTAATTCAAGGACAAGATCACATGTTCTAGGAGACTTCTGTTGATTTTGCAGTTTCGCAGCTACATTTTAATTAAGACAGCACAAACATTCTGAAGCTTTTTCAGTTCTAACAGGCATACAGATTTTTTCTTGCAAAATTGCAAGCTTGAGCTAGCTGGGCTCTGTTGTTGACATATCAAGCTGCACTTCTTCAGCAATGTGTATGGTGAGATCCATGCTCCTAGTAATGTTGCATTTTAATTTAGACAAATGTAAAAAGCAAAGCTGAATTAAGTGGTGTTGCCATAAGAAGTCAGTATCTGAAAGTGTTCCCAAACGAATGGGTGTGAGGACTATTGGTTTTTTGCTCTTAATAGTTCTGTGCTTCTGTTTCAAGTTGCTGCTTAACCTCACTGTTACAGCATTGAAGAAATAATGGTTCTTTGTTCTCAGACTATCGTATTAGGTGGTTCTTTATCCTGGTATCAAAAAAAGTTGGTATCATTAGAATGATCTGCATGTTTTCTTCCTTGAAGCTGGTGGGTGTAAGCAACAAATAACATTTGACACTTCTGAATGATATAAAGGACTGTGCTCATCACTAATTTTGGTAAGAAATCATGATTAGCTCTGAATGTAAATTTCTGCCTTAATTAGTTTGTCTGCAACAGTGTTACCACTTGAGCTACATGATGAAGTTATGTCCTTCCAAATGTGCAAAGAATTTTGAAACAGTGTTTATCTGGCCATTTTGTCTACCTCCTTATGCAAGATTTTTCAAGGCTGAGTTTTTTTTGTCTAGTAAGATTCTCAAACTTCCCTGTGGTGATTTCAATTTCTCTTGAGTCTTTGGGTCATTGTAATTGCTAGGACGCTGATTATGCCCTTCCACATAAATATTGTTTAATATCCTTGCTTTCAGAACAGTTATTCTTGCCTTATCTAAAATCCTCCTCCCAATCCTTGTAAATTCAATATTCTTTTAATCAATGCCTCCAGCCTCCTTCATGTTTACTAGCAAGCTGTAAGGAATCAAAGCATAATGTTCTCTCTTGATGTTTCAAAATTTGAGTGCCGTATCCTAGGTCTGCTCTTTCAAGGAGTGTCTTGAAACTTTATAGATAAAAAAGCATTGGTTTGATAGTGCTTCTGCATTTCTTAAACATGCATCGTAGTGTTGTGATGACATTTTGATATTCTGGAGATAATATGCTACAGACTTACTTAAGTTAGGGATGTCTAAACTAAATTCTGTAGGTGAGCTTTGTTCTTATTTTGCCAGTCAGGAGTGCAGACCTATGAGATTACACTCAAGGGTGTTGGCCTGTGCTGGAGCTCTTCAGTCTTTTTCTCAAGTTTTTGTGTCCTGCTACATAGCAGATACCCTAGAAACAAAAAAACAATAGTGGTCTTAAAATAGTAAATTATTGGCATAATGTGGGTGATTAGATAGAGATGAAGGGAATGGACCTAAATACAAAAAAAAAAAATCACTAGGAGATTATTTTTCAAAAAGGCTTCTCTTTAGAACTGTGCACAACTATATGAGAAAGAGATAAGTAATCATTAATGCCTTGCTCACTATGGGGGTTTTGGAATTGAATTTTTGGAGGAATGATTTAAATGAGGAAAGATTCAGGTACCCTCTATTCATATGGAATTCACAAATTGGGCGGCATGGCCATCTGGGCCAGATAGTAACACACCAGAGTTACATAATTTAAAATGTAATGTCTCAACAAATGGTCTTTGTTTTAAGCATTATGATGTCCTCCATTAAAGATGTTAATGCATCCTCATTAGGCTTTCAAACTGATACTTACAATGAATGTTTATCAGTAAGAGCAGGGGCTAGAGGAATGAGTTAAACATTGATGGTATTTGTACAAGATCCCAGAGATGGTTTTGTTGCAACTGATGTAAATGAGTAACTGTTCAAATACAATGTCTATTCTGAAATCCTTAAAGTGTGAGGTAACAAGCCTCAAATGGAAGAAATGAAATGCTATTCATGGTAATGGGTGTAGCCTGAGACACCTGGGTTTTAGACTTATGGCTTGAATGGTTCTATTTCCCAGTATTAATTCCAATGTGTTCTGTTTCAGTTATGCAAAAGGAGACTTGGATATATCATACATCACTTCCAGAATTGCTGGTATGATAGCTATGTCTGTCTTCAGGATAATTTCTGATTGTTCTTAATATATGAAAAAAGTGAATACTTCACCTGGTGTTTATTGTTCTGTCTTCAGTGATGTCCTTTCCAGCTGAAGGTGTAGAATCTGCCATCAAAAATAACATAGAAGATGTGCGGTTATGTCTAGATTCCAAACATCCTGGCCACTATGCTGTATACAATCTCTCTCCAAGAACATACAGGTCTTCAAGATTCCATAATAGGGTGTGTATAGTTTTTGTGTATTTCTGTAAGTAGTCTTTCAACACAATGTCTTGATTATACCTTCAGCTTTTTATTGTGAAATATGTTAAAGTAAGCTAGTAATCAAAAAGATCGCAAAAGAATAAGTATAAACATAAGGTCAAAGAGTAACCTATATTCTGCTTGTCTTTTCTTTCAATCCAAACTTAACTGATTAAAGACTAATCTTTAATCTTACTGACTAAAGTCTGTGTTTCCTAGGCTGGTAATATCTTTGAAAACACGTACCGGTACCTTACATGTTTCAGATTTAAATGGAGAATACTTAACATAATTAAAGATCTTATTAAAATGTCAATCTTCCCTTCATTCAGAGCTCTTCCTTTATCAAAGGTAGTACTCCTTTGGCGACTGATTTGCACAACCTGTTTACTGGACTTTCTCCTTGTCCCACTCCATGCCATTTGACTCCCATGTAGCTCAGCCCTAGTTATTGCTTGTTGCTACTGCCTGAAGTATTGGTATAGCTTAGCTGAGCCTCCGTTAACCTTTCTGGCTATTTCTCTGATACTGAAATGAAGACATTTGCCTAATTCAGTAACAAGGTAGTGAGGACAGCTTGTTATGTGCTGAGATGCTGGACTTCAGTGTCTATTTCTAAATACAGCTCAACTGCCTTGTAAGTAGCTCAACAGTGGAGACTGTTACTGTGTTGTGACTTGTCTGGCACTGGCCACATTAGACCTCACCTAAACAGTCTGTAGTGATCATGCCCCTTCCCCACAATACTGACTGCCCAGAGGAGAGTCTAGAAGCATTACAGGAACCCCCTTTTGGGCCTTATGCTGCAGAGCCATCCTTAACACTATTTCAGTTATCCAAGTTCACTTAAACTGTCAAGCTGAGGTATGTTTAATATAGGCTGTCTAGTGCTTGTCACTTCTTTTTGTTTCCTTGTAAACTTGTAGACAAGACAAAGTATTGTCACACCTGAAAAAATGGTTACTGCCTCTTTGGGTGGAGGCAATAAACTTCTTTATCTGCATCTGGTTCAGTATGAGGTTCAGGCTGAGGCTGTTCAATGTGGAAGGCAAAGCTTAATCATGCAGAAAACCTGCTTGATTATTTGGAGCAGGTACCTCAAAGAAAAACCTTCAGCAATGCTTTTTAGCACTAGGTTCATGGAAAGTCCACTGAGGCTGACAGTGAACTGATTTATTCCTCATCCTACAAAGTTATCAATCTCTGTTTATGGAATGATAAATTCTGTGACTGGGAAATTGTTTCCCTGGGGATGGTTTTTTGGTTATGCAAGTCTGAGGTGCCTATACATTGATGTTCCTGATGTATTAGTACTGTGAATGGTAGTATAAGCACAGCTAAATCTACCAGTGATCTGAAACTCTTCTGGTCTACATCTATCTTTTTGACATTCATTTTGTCTTACAATCTTTATTTTGCTGGGAAGTAATAATAGATCATAAATTGTCAAAACATTGTAGGTTCCTGCCCACTTTATTGGCTGGGGGTATTTAGGAAGTTTCTACAAAACATTGTCTTCTGTTTAAAAACAAAAAAGGCAGCTATTTTACTTGGAAAACAAACTCTCTAAATATATTGGGGAAATTTTCCCTGTCCATCTTTGAAATCCAGATGCACAATGAGCAATACTGACTGACTTAACTTCATTATTCAGTGCTGGGTGAGAGCAGGCATGTAGGAAGCTAAGGAAACTTAGTTTTCCTTTAGTGCCTGCAAAAGGTGATTACGGCAAGTCTTAAACTTGATCAGAGGAGAACAGCTTCTGAAATTCTTAATTCTGACACTTTGCTTAGTAGGTGTTCATGGTATTACATATTCTTGCTTTCTTGCTGTATGCTATCTGTATGGAACTTACATAAATTTCTTTAACCTTGGTTAAAGTTAATAGTAGCTTTGAAGTCTTCTCTGCTAGTTTTGAGTCCTATTTAGGACTTAGGTTGCTCAAGGAGGTTGTGCACTCTCCATCATTCTGCTAATGATCAGAACATTTTGAGCTTAAAACATATACATCTTGTAACACAACTAATGTTTGAGCAGAAAGTAAACAGTAAATCAGAAAAAAAGTCAGTTCTTCTTGCTTTTTTGAATACATCTGCTTTTCTAGACTGTATTCTGGTTTGTAGCTGTCATGCTGCAATATGATTCTTTTGCTGCTATTGTAATATTTGAAATGTACTGAAGCCCTCACTGAATCCTGTGGTGAACAGGACTGCTTGCCTTAGCTTTTATTCGTTCAGTGGTGACTTTGCATAAGCTTTCACTAACAAAAGAAAGTTCAATTTAAATCTCTCACAAAGTGACGCCTTCTGAAACTGCCTTCTCTTTTAATTAAAATACTAGAAAACAGTGAAAAGCTGTAGGAGACTTTGTATTTCAGACTGTTTGTTTCAGCCTTTTTTTCCTGAGCTTGGCACAAAAACAATCTCACTAAGAATTTTTTGTTTTACTCAGTCAGTTCAGGTAATTCATCTCAGAGTAACCCTTGAACTCTTTTATCTGGGTAAGAAAACATGTTGCTGATAGCAAAACTTGGTCTTCCACATTCAGTAATTGCGGTCCTGGCTAAAAGGAAATAGAAAAAGCTTGCTTTGTAATTTGTTTCCTTGGTCCTGGCAGAACATACACTCTTTAGGGGTTGCAAGTGCTCAAGCATCAGGTTTCATACACTGCATTCTTACTGGACAGCTGATTTTAAGAATATAGAGACTCAGTACTGAAGCTGATTATTTGGTAGTGTTTTATAGCACTAATTGCTGAAGGAATATTACTTAACTGTTGAGGCTCTTCAAATAAAGGACAAAAGTAAAAACAAAGTCTTTCTGGTTTTTTGCTTAAAAATATGTGCACAAATCAAGTTGAAAGCTGTTTTACTTTGCTCTAAGAAAATTTCAGAAAGTAATCTGAGTTGTTGATACTTCTAGTGCAGCAGACCATAGACAGGACTGGAGTTTTACTGCACTTCATCCTATAAAGTGGTGCTTACACTGTGTGAGACTACTTTTCTTGAGCATCTTGCTTAATTTCTACCTGAAGGTGGCATTGAAGTGTAAAATTGCCTCTTATATACACAGTTTATGCTATGCAAATGTATGTGACTATGTAATCTAGTTTCTCACCTCTACTGTCTCTATTGCAGGTTTTGGAATGTGGCTGGCCAGCAAGACGAGCACCAAATCTTCAGAATCTTTATAGCATATGCAAGAACATGCATTTATGGCTGAAACAAGACCAGAAAAATGTTTGCATTGTGCACTGCCTTGTAAGAAACTGGTTTAAGTCTGAAGTGCTTCGCTCAATCTAGCTTTAAATTGTAAATAAGGATGCTAGTATCCACTCAGTTTGTGAATATTAGTGGTTTTCTTTACTGTGAGGACAGGGGGCAATTGCATCCTTCTATGTCTTTAGGAAAGTTATTTGCATAAATTTTCTCCTTACGCAAAATAGTAGGATAATGCTTACTTGCATGTAGCATGGAGGGAAGTATATGGGAGTGATTAAGGTAAAGTAGCCTTTGGGAGAAAGAATATGCTCTACTATTTCAGTGTTTGCTCTATTTTTTGTTCATGTTTCCTGAGTGACAGCTGGGTGTACACTGCATTTCCCACTACTGTCCATTTAGAGTGTAATCTCTATACGCAGAATTGCAGAAACTGACTATGAGACTTTTGGTGGAACTTGCTGTTGCTGGCAGCAGATTGTTGTGTAACTACCACTGTTCTCTAACTATCATTAACCTTGATATAACCCAAAAGCAATAAAACTCTTGATAAAGAGCTACCTCATGTCAAACATGGGGGGAAAAATGAATTTAAAGGATAGCTACTATGTTCAAGATGTAAAAACATGAGGTTACTTTGATGTTTGTGTAAGGGAATTGCATGCAAAATTTTGACATCCTTATTTTCCTGTGCAGTAAAAAGAGAAACATGACAGTTGTTACAATGCTTATGATGCTGCTGAAAAGCATTCATAACCGGTCCTTTGATATGGTATAGGAGTCTATATAGAATATCACTATTAGAGTGTAAAAGAGGATTTGCTAATCTGGCAAAGTGTACTTCCTTAGACAGAATTTTTAAAGGAAAAAATCAGTTAACACCAGCTCCTGAAAACCAATGGGACTTCCAGTGCTGTTGTGAGGTTAGAAATCTAATTCTGTATTAAAGTGATACTTATAGTATCTCAGTATCACATCAAGTAGGTAAGAAGCGGATGTGATGAATTAGCAGCAGTTTTTCTAACATCTTTACCTTGAAGTGTTTCTTTTAAGATACCTAGCTCATTTCTTTTCCTCATGTGTGAGGGAAGCTTGTATATGATATGGCTGCATGCCAGATGTGATGTGAAGAGCATACACCAGAACTACTGGAAATGAATGATAGCTGCAATATGTGTCTTGGATTCATCTAGCTGGAAATTTTTGTAGATTTGTAGGCTAGGAAATCTAGGTTGAAAAGAATGCTCTATCTGGTAGAGATACAATGTTTTAGTCCAATACACTTTCTTGGATAACAAAACATGAGTTGCTTCCTGTAAAAGTGAAACTGCCTCTAGGTGGCTGGGATTCAGAACCAGGTAGGGCTTCCTGGTCTTCTGATCTTTACTGTAGAGGTTTGCAATAATGCAATGAATTTACATTTTTACATTGTAATTTGAGTGGTCCGGGTGAGAACAAGCAGTTGAAAACAAGGTTTAAATGGCAGCTCCCTGCTTCAGTTATAGTTAAGTCTTTCTGGACTGGCAATGACTGGGATCTGTTTTTAATTGGCATCCTATTCTGTTGATATTGCAAGACTGTAGGACATATGCCAGAGGCTGGAGTAACTCCTGGTTGTCTGCAGTAACACTTTGCTCTGTGTCATTATTTGGGGCCATGCAGTGATGTTCATACTTGAAAACTTGCACAGCTTTAAGAAGGTGTAAGTACAAGATCATCTTGGTGGAAGATAATGGCAGAGAGACTTGCAACTGGATATGCTGCAGCTCTTCAAATGTGCTTAAGGGTTCCTTCAGATAGCTGTATTTAACCTGTGTTTAAATGAACCAAGTTAAGATAATTATACACACACTAGGAAAAGTTATGTTCAATGTCTTTGATGAGGTTTATTTCTTTTCAATATAGTTTAGACACAAAACTCCTCTAGCTTTTTGAGGCTTTGGTACAAAACTTAAGCTCAAAATCCAGCTTTTTCCAATCATTGTTTTTTATTGTTTCCTTAATGATTGTTTATGCCTGAGGATTGTTTATTTTTGTAGCTGAGATCCATCATCTTTGTAAAAACATACAAGGAAAAATTGAAATTCTTACTGTCTCGTCTCTGTATGGGAGTGTTTCTTTTGCTCCCATTCTGCAACTTGCCAAGCTTCTTTCTGAAGTGCAAGGTTCTGTCATCAGATTTGTTTACTAATCAATAAGGTATTGTTTATTTTGAATGCTGTATTTCTGGTTGTAAAGTGGTCTTTAAAGTCTTGTGAAGTTGTCCTCAGACTTCACGCCATGGTTGCAAAGGGTTTGCTGTGACTTGCTTGCTGACCTCTTTGTACAATGATTTTTCTCCCCTCAGTGTGGTGCTTTAATTTGGAAGCGGCTTTGTAATGCAAGTGTACATAGGTCGCTGCTTGTCATGCTGATTAGTATTGTTTCATTCTTCCCTTGTATTCATTAATGTTTTGTCCTAAGTGTAGGTGTCAGGGTAGGGACCATGTTTTTGTTACATCTCTGTGAAATTTAGCTGAAAGGCAGGGTCCAGCCCATAGAGTCATAGGCTAGTTTAGTGACTTCTGGAAATTGTTGGGCTTGCTAGTTACACCAGCAGTAATAATATCGATTTGCTGAACCCACTATTTAAAGATCTGACTCTTATGGTGCTGGCAGACCTTCTTTTCATTGATCTAAGTAATGGTTAGAATAGAAGCCTGACTTTGAAGGAAATGCCTGTTACAACAAGTTGAGGAAAAACATTTCCTTCTTCCCCACTTTCACACTCACATGCCAAATGACTACAAAAAAATCCATTCCATGTTGTGAGCAAAAAAACTTGAGAGGTCCTGTTCTGTCAACCATTACCTTTTCTGAATCTTCAGTCTTTCATAATGTAGGGATGAATCTGGGATGTGTGTAGCCGTGGTCCTTGCAGAAAGAGGTTCAGTGTTTTAATTTCCTTCTCTTAGTCCCATGGGCAGCTATTAATCTCAGGCAGTTTTAGTCAGAAGACTAAAGAGTTTAGTGTGGCTTAGTTCTTCTGAATCTTAGGACTTCTCTTGTGGCAGAAGTCCATGGTTATCAGCCAAAAATATCACCGAACTGGGGTTTCAGGTAGCAGCCAGAAAACAAACTTAAAAATGGGTATTAGTGATAGTAAGGCAATAAAGATCAATTGCAAAATTCAAAGTGTTAAGCCAAAGCAATTATTCACATTTGAGCAAGCAGATAGTATGTAGTATCTTTTGTATTCTGTGGAAATCAAATGAAAACATTTCACATTCAGATACAAACTTCAAATCTAATGATCACAACTAGACCTCGGGCTTCATTACATTAAATAAGGAGACAACATGTTCTTTAGTAACTTCTGTAATGCTTTTTCCACGAGGTTTAATAACAAAGTTACAATTTTTTTTGTAGGATGGAAGAGCAGCGTCTGCTGTTGTAGTTTGTTCTTTTCTGTGTTTCTGTCGTCTCTTCACTACTGCTGAAGCTGCAGTTTATATGTTCAGTATGAAACGCTGTCCTCCTGGCATTTGGCCTTCTCATAAAAGGTACGGTATTCATCTGTTTGTGGGGTACTGTTGAAGAAAGTAGTTATGCAATTCTGAATATGCTACTATTTTTATAGGATGCTTTTTAGGAAGATAAATTATTTCAATAGTGTTTGTGTTCGAACAGCAAAATACTTGGAAAAATGGATGTATCATGAGTAGAGAAAGTAGTTTGGAATTTTGTGAGCCCTTAAGTTACTCATGCTGTTCTTATCAAAAGTGAGTCAAGTATGACCTGGAATGAAGAACTGTTAGGAATGAAAACAAGGGTATGCAATGCTTTTGAATGCTCTCTTAAGTATAAAATCCTCTTCCATATGTGTAAGACTTATTCCATATTTACTAGTTTATTATAATAGGTCAGAACACTGCAAGTTCTGTGGAAAAACCAATAATGACTTCTGTCAATGTTTTCTGTTTAGGTAAGAATGCCTTCTGCTTTTTAAAGTGCATGCAGAGGTGACTTTCATATACTTTGATAAATGTTTTAAACTGATTATTTGATTTAATTTGATAGATCTTATAACAATGAAGTCTCAGTAGCAAGTGACACTGGTAGTAAGGGTGTTTCCTACAAAAAGGATTAGATTTAGAAAGGTGAGAAGTAAGGATTAGCTAAGTATAAATGACAGATTATGCTGTTGTACAGATTTACTTTGAGTATATTTAACGGGTCCTCTACAAGATAATGTATATTAATGAGGATTAATTTAAAGCCTTTAGGAAGCTTTGAGTTACTAGCTTGAGAACCGCTGTGTAACTTTGATCCATTATGTGTAAGATACAAAATAAATAGTTCTCCTAGTTCGGTGTTGTGGCTAGTTTGTTTTAAAAGTGAATATATGTAAAGCTACAGACCTAAGGCAATGTCTGGAGTTGTCTGCAAGGTGGGACACAGGTGCAGATGAATTCATGTGCAGTGCTGTATTCAAGTTTCTGGGCAGTATATTTTTGAGTTGTGATGCAGCCATCAGGCTTTTATACAGAACCTGTATTGCTGTCCTTAAATTGAGAGGCTGGCTAGGGATCTTAAGTATTTCTCCATGTTTCTATTTCATTTTCCTTTTGTGAAATCTATCAGATTTGAAAACCATTTGCTGGAAGTGCTGTTAAGTGTTCCCAGTGTTTTACTGTTATCATTTGTCACTGC
This sequence comes from Fulmarus glacialis, assembly GCF_000690835.1. Lineage (NCBI taxonomy): Eukaryota > Metazoa > Chordata > Aves > Procellariiformes > Procellariidae > Fulmarus > Fulmarus glacialis. The sequence continues at coordinate 47,198 of NW_009228775.1, forward strand.
TTAGTGGCTGGGTATGAACAGAAGTAACTCACCTGTGCGTTCACCCATTTTTAGAATTTGGTTCTCTGGCTAAATGAGTACCTTTTGGTTTTGGCAGATACATTGAATACATGTGTGACATGATGGCTGAAGAACCCATCATTCCTCACAGCAAGCCCATTCTTGTCAGATCAATCGTCATGACTCCAGTTCCTCTTTTCAGTAAGCAGCGTAATGGCTGCAGGCCTTTTTGTGAAGTTTACGTTGGGGATGAGAGAGTAACCACTACATCCCAGGAATATGACAAAATGAAGTAAGTATAGGTTATGATTTGCTCTGAAAGAGCACATTATATTTTTGTAGACTAACTGAAATATGAAGTCCTTACTATGAGGAGAAAGCATGATTTTGCATGTGCCAGTTGAGCAGAAAGCTGCTTTAACATACAGAACAGCTCCTCTGTCTCCTTTTAGCCGTTCTTGAAAGGTAAATCATGGGGAAGAGACGACATGGTTATAGTAGCAGCTTGCATCTGTTCTTGCAGAAAGTGGGGATGACGGTGGGGTGACACAGTGGGCACTGGGAGGCAGAGGTGAGCAAGACCCTCTTTCCTGTCACTCCATGTGGTGTCAACTAGGAAGATTAATCCCTGGTGTACATGTACTGAACTGAACGTCATGTCTCAGTCATGGAAACAGTAAGGATCCTCCACGGCATGGTAGCTGGAAGGGGAGTGCTTATTAGCCCCTGGACAGCTCTGGTGTCTGCTGTTGTAATACAGCACAGGAATTGCAAAGGGTACTAGCAGTACTAGGTCTAGATAGTCACAGACAGAGGAAAGATGAGAGAATACCAAAGTCCTTACAGCTTTCCCGTAAATCCAAGCCCTGTAAGGACTTTAATGAATTTGAAGAGAGCAGGAACAGAAACAGCTGTGTGGTGTTACAATAACATTTTCCCCTCTTTTTCTCTACCACTGTCCCTCAATGGGAGTCCTAACATACCACAGCAGAGCAGCTACAGTTTCTCTCTGCACCTTTCTTTGGAAAAGCTTTCTTCGTAATATCATGTCTCTTGCATTTCCCAGCAGCTCCTTGAAGACATGTTTCTCCCATGTTTGATTTGAGAACTATGGGTCTAAATATGTCTGTTGCTCTGCTGTAGGCAACTCTTAATCTTGTTATTTTTAGAGCAGCTTTTAAGTTTTAATCATTTAGAGCTAACTCCTTCTCTGTAGTAAGAACTTGAAGCAGATTTTTATGGGTTGATATTGAAGGCCTTAGAGAAACCAAACTAAACATAAGATAACACACTATTTTTTTAAAATGAAACTAACTGTGGTTATGTTTTTTCTTCAGGGAGTTTAGAATTGAGGATGGGAAGGCCGTAATTCCACTAGGTATAACAGTCCAGGGAGATGTTCTCATTGTGATCTATCATGCCAGGTCAACACTAGGAGGCCGACTACAAGCCAAGGTAATGATAAATGCTCCATGTAGGCTGTTAAATTTGCTTTTTCTTGTTGCAGTTTTGTATCATACTTGTATTTGTGATCTCATTAAGTACGTGCCTTTATTTGCTATTCTTCGTTGAAAGAAATGTGTGAAGTTCTTACGTACTTGGGAATTCAGCCTTTTGAAGCCTAATAAGTATGTCCATTCTTAGTGCTCTGCATGTAGATGCTTTGGTAAGCATTTCTGGAAATTACTTCAGTAATGGTAGTTATTGTATTTCCATGGAAAGCCTCTAGCCAGTTTTTTGAGGCAGTGATTGTTATCTGTTAAGTTGCACAAAAAGCCAGAACTTCTTAATTCTGGACACACAAACTGCAACAAAAGGAAAAATATCGCTCAATAGAAAAGTTGAATTCCAGGGACTGCCTGTACAAAATAGGCTAGAAAAATCCCTGTGGTTTTGCACCTTATTTCTAGAGCCAGGCTGAGTTTTTATAGCCAATTTTCTTACAGTCTTTGTTTTCCTAGGGAGAATGCGTTTTTCCTTTTTTTAATTCAACTATGGATGCAAATGCATTGCAAGATCACAAAAAACTTGCTAATGAAGCCTGTCTTGAAATTTCTAAAAAAGCATGTTTTTTTTTTTTCTCCAGATAAGTAGCCCAAATTAAACTTGGAGATTCATGTAAGAGATAGGAGAAGGGGTTGTGCAAAGTTTAGGATAACTTGGAGCATTGTGAAAATTGATCCAGAGGTTCTTCAGACAGTTTCCATACATTTGGGGCAAGCAAGCATATTCATACATATCTACTGTTACAGAAATAAATGGTTTTCCCTGTGTTTTTTCTACTTTGTGTGTAGGAAGGTGGGTATCAAATCTTGTCATGTTGCAGAGGTTCAAGACTTTTGTAATGTCCCCAGAGTGCTGTGGGGCCAGATCTTCCAGAACATCCTAAAACTGAAAGCTCAGGGAAATGATTCTCTAATGTACAAAAATAACTAGTGTATGGTTCAAGGTCATCAGTGAAGAAAGCATACAACTGGGGAAAATTCAGCCGAGGTTATCGTATACTCCTTGTGCAAACTCAGTTTCACTGATGATAGGGTTTCACTGATGTGATTTCTCTGGCATATATTCACTAATTGGAAAAGATTTGAATTTTCTCATCCATCTGCTATAACACATGATACCTCAACAGTGTTTGTGATGATCCTAGTTTGGAACTTTGATGGAACAATATTCAATGTGTCCTTAGTTTTATGTACTCTAAATCACCCCCTGAAGCTCCCTGCAGAACTCTTATGGAGATCAACCACCACATTTCAATATTGCTGTTAAGTACCTAGAGCTGGGCATTGTGAATGTCTCCCACTTGCTCACAGTTAATTTGAGCGAGGATTTAGTTTATCTTCTGGGAAATGTCTTGCATAGCAAGGAATTAAGAAAACTGATTTAATAGGATATTCAGGTTTTCATATGTAGTTCAGGGTAGGGATGGGTGGATCAGAGAAACTCTCTTCAGTATGTCCATATCTCTCTTGTACTGAAGAGCCCAGCGCTGGACACAGGACTTCAGATGTGGTCTCACCAGTGCTGGATAGAGGGGAAAGATCATCTCCCTCAACCTGCTGGCAATGCTTTGCCTGTTACTTGACTTCTGGTTATGATGTTCAGTAAATGCTCATTTACAAGGAAAGCTTTCTCATCACTCAATTTTATTATATCATATTTACTGGACTATTACTGTATGACTTGCTGTGTAAGGACTGGCACGTATTCCACGTGTGTTGTAACTAAAGGCAGGAAAAAAAAACATTCTGGATTTGTCGGTTTGCTGTAATTTGGATTTGTGCAAGACCAGGAGCTACATGAACGTTCTATAGTAGCATTTTCTGGATTCTCACATGCTGATCAGGCACGGGGAAGTAGTTTTTCTGTCAGCAGAAGAGAGTTGAGAAAGTTCAATGGTTATAATGAATCAGTTTGGAAAAGCTCTACAATTCTGTCTGGAATGATTTGCTGAGTTGCACAGGAAAAAGAACCCTTTGCATGTCTTATGTAGTGTCCTTTTAAATGTGCTACCTTTAAAACTGTTCTGAATGGACTCCTTTATATATGACGTACATTTCTTGATTAGTGTATTGCACAGTGAGTTTTTCTGAGTGTATGTTATTCAGAAAAGTAATAAGGGTCATGCAGTTTCAGCCTCTAAAACAGGGTCTGGAAATATTTAACAGACTTTGACAGTCTGTTTGAGTTTAGTGATGAGAGGTATCTGGTTCAAGGTCTTTTGGTTTGTTTCTGTAGTAATAGATTTATCTACATTCTGTCTCAAACTGCATTTAAATCTCTCAAGATAAAGTATCCATGGAATTAACTGAAATGGTAGCAAAACAAACACTTTATTTTAATACTGAAAATACTTCACATTGTATTAAAGGCAGAACACTGCGTATACTGTTCATGTGGATTTATGCAGTTTCCCTGTATTTCTTGTTTTCAACAGATGGCTTCAATGAAGATGTTTCAGATTCAGTTCCACACAGGTTTTGTGCCCCGAAATGCCACCACAGTGAAATTTGCCAAGTACGTTGACACCCTTTTGTAGGAGACTGGAGGAAGTTTTCTTTGAAACCGCTTAACCTGCCAAACCAACATATGGTGGGGGCAGGAAATATAGCCAGTGTAGGAAGTAGATGACTTTGATTGCAGTAAGAAGATTCTTTTGTTTTCTTACCTCAAGGAAAGTGAAGGTTTTGTTCATGATGCAAAAAATTTTCTGTACCAAAATACCATCTGTTTAAAATATATGAAAAAAGTAAACAAATACAGCATTTTAAGCCTAATACTAATTGCTTTAAAGTTCTGTTTTGGACTGCAGTGAATTTAATCTAGTTAGCCATCAGTATCAAGAATCTACTTGTTATGCATCTTTGTAGGTATGATCTGGATGCCTGTGACATACAAGAAAAATATCCTGACTTATTTCAAGTCAATCTGGAAGTAGAGGTGGAGCCCAGAGATAGACCTAGCTGTGAACAGCCACCATGGGATAACATGAATATAAAGGGACTGAATCCCAAGATCCTTTTCTCCACCCGAGAGGAACAACAGGAGATTTTATCAAAATTTGGTAATGAATCTTTTGAAAAACTAGAGAACATGATAAAGTTTCTGACGTATTTAGTGTTTGAGGCTTTTGTTTAATTTCTGACATTCCTTTATGTGAAAGAAATTTAAAAGGTGTTTTTTTCTAAATATCACTTAAAAATTTGCATTGTATGAAAGAGTATAAATGATCCTCCAATAATTATAATTATCCTTATCTTACCTCTGCTGTCATTACATTTGCTTGCTTTAAAGCTATGAAGATGTTATTTGCAGGGATTTTAGCAAATGGAATTGCGACAGCCAGGATTTGTAGGCAAAATGTCTTGAAAGAGCTACACTTAGCTAAACTGGCACCATTATCATTTCACTTAACATCAGTTCCTCACAAATGGTGGTCTTAACTAAGAATGTTTTTATAGAGATCCTTCTTATGCATAGCCAAGTAATGTTGTAATTCAATTTCTCAACTTTTCTTAGTGTGGTCAATGTGGCAGATGTTTAATTTTTTTAATACCACGTATTCTGTATTTCATCTGTAGATTCCTGCATTAATTCCAGTTAGTGCTGTTCAGTATCTTTCTTCCTCTTCTGGTATCAGTAATTAGCTCTGACATTTTCATTAAGGCTCTTAAGCCAGCTTTGTGCTTCCAGGATAAAAAGCATGATGGAGATTATTGTGGTGTTTTTAGTACACCATACACGAGATCTTACTCTCTGCTTTTAATATGGTACATCGTAATTACATTCCTTTTGATACAAGGTAGTTGTTGCTGTCTTATCTTTTTTTAGCAGGATATGTTTGGTTTGTATTACGATTTAGGTCATTTTCTATTTAACTTGGTTTATATAGGTTTTAAAGATCCTACTGTGAACACAACTCTCAGCTCACTAAAGTTAAGGTGTTTCATTGGTAATGAGGATCTGTAAAAATTACCTTTATTTTTTTAAGTCACGTTCATTTTCCGATTGATAAATGAAATGTAAGGGTTTCAAATTCCATTGAAAATATTTCTTAAAACTGGTGGGAAAGGAATAGGACAAGAGCAAGTGCTGTGAACTTGTTTTATAAAACTTGCTGTATTAAAATTGAATTTGCACTAGTTCGTTAACATGATCTTTCATGTACGTTTTCTGTGACAGACTATTTTTTCAGTATCTCTGTAAGCTGCAACGGAGTATGTGGAAGGAGGGTGAAAAAATGCTCTACCAGTTTGGTATTTAGATTTAGACAAATAGTTTTCTGTCAAGCATTCATCCCATTCTTTTCAAACAGTGGGTGAACACTTATTAATTTAGTGAGTTGTCTCATTTGCCTTGAGGAAACCTCCTTTTTCAGAGATGGTATAGGAGTAGGTAACTCAGCCCAACTCAGTCTTACACAAGTCACTTAATGTCTGATCTCAGTAGAAGAAGAAATGTAAGGAGTAGTTAATCGCAGCACACAGTATGTTACTGAACTCCTTAGAGGTGTTTAACAACTCCATGTTCTTCTCTGGCTTTATACTCTGGGTTTTTTCTATAGCTGCGTTGGCTCTTTTCTGGTGTTCTGTTCCTTATTGCAGATGTTATTCATAGCTCTTGCCTATTTTAGGGGATGGTTGTTACAAGTGAGGTGTTAATTCCATTTTTCTACAGATGTAAATAGAATGCTTGAGCGTTTTGCTATGAGTCTAATTCAATTTAATGTTACAGATGCACCTAGGGTCTTACCAGCCTTTGCAGTTGAAACGAAGTTAATGCTAATTTTAAATGGGGGGATGGGGGCAAGAATTTGCCTTTGCAAAATAATAGATACTTTAAGACAATTATCTTGCTATAGCAGTCAGTCTGCAAGTCTAATACCAGCTGCTATGACCAGGATTGGGTTTTAGAAGTTTCGCTTTAAGGGTTCTGGCTTAAAATCTATCTTATAGGGAAACCGGAGCTGCCTAGACAACCAGGTTCAACTGCACAATATGAAGCAGAAGCATCCCAGCTGGAGCAGTCTTCAGAAAGTGCACCTACTGAGACAGAATCCCCACACAGCAGTAGTACTGATGCAAATAACTTCTTCCATTCTCTGGACTGGAAAGGTACAGGTTTTCCTCTGAAGTAACTATTTGTTGTATGTTTGTTGTTTTGTACACTTTCCAATGAGTGCTTAAGCCTTCTTATACAGCAAAAGTCACTATTTCACCAGACCATGAGAAAAACTATTTAAAGAGTGAGCTCTGCAGGTTAACAAGTGGTCATTCTGCTTCATTTGGATAAACACCAAGTAATGTTTTTTAGTATTGTGTGTTACTTAAACGCTAAATTTTCCTTTTTCCTGAAAAAATCTTAACCTTATAGATCTGCAAGGAAGCCTTTGCGTTCCCACAGCCCCACTTAGGCTGGCTGAGGAACAGAGGAAACAAAGTAGCCTAGCCAGTGGGGTCCAGATGAGTATGTACGGACTGAGAAAATGTAACTTTATAGTGCATGTGTAAGTCCTTTTTCTGGGTTCTGCTTTGTTGGCAAAAATGTCAGTAACTGCATATGCTGTCATTGAATGCTGTCATTGAGTGGAGCAGCAGTTATTGAGTGATCTTCTAAGTCGTAAGTGGTAGATGTCCTGAGATGAATGTCCAAATTCGTCTCATTTTGAAAAAATTTGTAATACCTGCCCTTGCAGAGTGGCAAGTATGGTAGTGAGCTGCCCCTTTGCCTGCCCTGTACAAAGAGGTGGTAGGCAATGTTAGTTCTTCTTTTTTGATCAATTCTTTTGTGAACTTTGATTAATTAAGGATTTCATATCATCTCCCCATATCAGTCTGTTATATCCTGGTTGGCAGAAGAATCCTGGTAATCTGAAGCTGTTGTTTCTTTTTATTCAAGAAGGAAAAAGTCCGGAAAGTGGAATAGAGGACAGTTCATCTAAAAATGATGGTGTTCAACTATCGGATGACAGGGAGGAGAGTGATCCTTCAGATGAGGAATTCCCTACATTTCCAGGTGAAGAAAGTGCAGTAATTGTTGATGAAAAAGACTCCATTACTCCAGAAGGAGAGTTGCTTTTTGAAGCCAATTTTGAAGCTCCATCTGCACCGTTACAAAAATCTCTTCCTGAAGAGAATGTAGACTTACTGGGACTAGACTCTGATATTTCACCAGAACAGAAACAACCTGTCTCAGAAATAAACTCTTCGTCAAGTAATGCAGACTTGTTGAACAATCTGTTTGTGGGTAATGCATCACAGATTTCAGAAGAGCCCACTGGAGATCTTCTTGGACAAGGAACAGATTTCTTTTTCAGCAGTCAGTCTCAGTGTCCAGCTGCTACTCAGGGTACGTCTTCAGCAGCAGCCGTGTCTTCAGGTACATAAAGTTAATATCAGTACTCTTTGGCTGGCCAACAGATAAAAACTGCTGCTTGCATTGTGCTTAGAAAATGAGTACCATGTTTTGATCTGTACACTGAAGAAGTTGGTCTGTAGCAAGAATTTGCGTAGAATAGGTGTTATGACTGCATAAAGGAGACAAATTGATGTATATTATCCAGGTATTTTGTTATGTTGCCAATATCATATTAGCTTTAAACCGTGTAAACAGAAAAGTATCAAATCTTGAATTTGAGATTCAGTATTCTTAAAGAATCCATAGCTTTCCCATACAAACATTACATGCTAGATCCTTTTCTAAATCCACGTGTAAATAACTTCTCTTGCTAAGGCATAGAATTGTAATAACTTACTGCTTTCTTGCACTTTACATAAAGCAACAGCATTAGATGTGGTACAGAGCTGTGCTGCTTAGGTCAAATGTTTCTGTGGGATTTTTGAGTGTTAATCACATAAGACTGCTAACTGGAAATCGTGTTCAGTAGGATAACAGTATTGCTAAAAGGTGTTTCCTTGCTGGTTTTACTGATGTTGGTATGCTGCAGGAGAATGTTACACACTGCTATCTATTTGGTATTTAAAACAAGGTATTTTATTTTAGAGATTCTGTTCCTCTTGACAATGCACAATTAGCTCTTTGTCACATGACTAAACTTTTGGGAATAGCAATTCTCTGCCTGAAGTTACAGTAAGATTTTTAGGAATATTAGTCAAATAATCTGGGAAACTGTTACAAAGTATTGCTTATTTGCACAAAGATCGTTCACTTGGACTAAAAGCTTTAATCTACATACAGCTGCAAAGTGTTTTTGCAGAGTGTTTTGGTGATTTCAAGTATTTCTTTCTTTGAAGCAATTCAGTTGAACTTTGTTACTGTGGTCAATGAGGAAGTCAATTTACCTTTTTTTACATAGACAGAAGTCTATAAAAGAGAAGCTTTATTACTTCATCTTTCTCTAACTATGCCTTTCTTAAATCTACTCCATAAAACACCTGAGCAGTAGTCATGTATGTATCTCATTCTACCTTTGAATTGGATAAGAGAAAGGTAATTGCAGAAGTGAGAATATTTGGCCACTGTATTTTAGTTTGCACATCAAACTTGTACTTGAGGTTTTGTGTACGTGCGATGCTATAGTAAGATAGCTTGATGACAATCCAGGGTTTGTTTTCTGAAGTGTTACTGAGTCGTGTGCAATGTGGTCATCATCTCAGGATGTGCAAGGGCACTATGGCAGGATTATTCCTTCTCTTCAGCTTCTGAGTGAATCTGGCAGGAGTCCTTGGGCTCTTGAGGATTTTGACCCTAGAGGGCAGCAGAAGCGGGAAGATCTCGAGCCATGATTCCAGCTGACTGTCACATGTTACCCCATGCTGACTATAAATACTCTTCCAATTAGTTTTTTCTTCGTTGTGATCACTGGAGAGCTGTTGAAAGCCTTGCGTCTGTTAGTTTTCATTCTTGAGTTGACGTGCTTTCTGCTCTAGAGTCACCAATGCCTTCGAGTCAAAGTGGTAGTATGAATGTTTTACTTTTTAGTAGTTTAATAGTCTGTTTTGTTTAAATTCTTTGGAGGTTTGGAATTATAGAGCATTTAACAAATGTAATTCTTCTGTTTGTATGCAGATGATCACTCAGATTTAACATGTGTCTTACATGGATGAAATTAACAATGTTATTGAATATATGCATCCTTGCTAAGGATTTGTGTTTGAAGACATAGCTGTTCATATTGTGTATGGCTGAAATATTTTTTGTACCAATATGAAAGTACAGATGTCTAGAGGAAGGGACAGATGATGACTCTTTGCCACGAAAAGTTCTCAGAAAGCTGCTGCAGTTAGCAGTGTGAACTCTACTTTTTGTCTGTGCCCCCAGAGGAGTAAGGCTTTTTCAACTTCATTTATTCTAAAATCTGTCATAAGATAATTTTGTTTTCCGCTTCCTTTTTAGCTGATCCTTTTGACCCATTCACAATGTCATCAAGTTCAGAGAATCAAGCCCTGTCGGGTCCAGACCTCTTTGGGGACTTTCTTAATCCAAGCTCAACATCTACAGCTAGTACGTTTCCTTCCACACACAGTTCACTTCCGCCTTCTTCCAGCTCAGACTTCTTAAATTTAGGTAAGTGTGCTTCTGGTGTTCTGTTTCTCAACAGTTTCTGCTGCTCTGTGCATTTGTCTTTCAGCTTAGTCAAGGTGGATTAGTGTCTTAATAGATCCACTTGTTGTGACTGCTGTTTTAATTCGCTCCGTGTTCTGGGAATGCAGATACAAATGTGCCAAGTAGCAAGGGCTTCCTGTATAATGTCATGCTAATATTTGTGATGCAAGAGGATTTCTAGCATTGCTAACCTTCTGTTAGGAGCTGGAGTTTCCTCTGAGAGCTCTTAGAACTGAGGGTACACGAGCGCCTGCAAACTTACTTTCTAGATGCAGAATGCTATTTTGATTGTATTCATATTTTAAAGATTTTCTGGAAGCATTGGAAAACAAACGAGCAAGTCAAGTACAGCCAGTCCTTAAAATGCAGGCTGAGGCTAGCTTGGGCCTTCTTGACCTGAATGCATTCTGTTAATACACTTACGGAGACATTATGTAATACTGTAATCTTATTAGTTTCATTTAATTTCTCTGGCGTATTCTTGGTGAAGCCTTTTTCTCATGCATTTATTTTAAAATCTATTCATCTTTGAACAAAAAGCTTTGTGATATGTTCGGTCTTCCTGTATCTCCATCTTAAGCACATTATTTCTAAAGTGTTACTAAATAGAGCTTCTAAGAATGCTCATTCTTTAAAGAGAAACATACACTTGCGAAAATGGTGGAGTGGTAGAGCCAGAAGTGTTGCTTTTTAGATCTGATTTTCAAAGAAAAGCGTGAGTTCTCTCCATAGGGATGGGAGTTGTGGTCAGTCTGTAACAGTTCTTCTCTGCTGCTCCTTCATCCTCATACTGTTCCTCTGCTCCTGCATGGGTTCTTCCTATGGGATACAGTCTTTCAAGAGCATGGGTCTCCACAGGTTATAGTCCTTCAGGAACGCACTGCTCCAGTGTGGGTCCCCCATGGGCTGCAGCTCCTGCCAGGAGCCTGCTGCTGTGTGTGCTCCTCTCCACAGACTGCGGCTTCCTTCAGGGCATGCCCACCTGTGTGGGGTCCTCCACAGGCTGCAGTGTGGATGTTTGCTCAACTGTGGTCTTATCCATGGGCTGCAGGGGAAACTCTGCTCTGGCACCTGGCACACCTCCTCCCCCTCCTCCGCTGACCTTGACGTCTGCAGGGCTGTTTCTCTCACACTTTTTTCAATCCTCTCACAGCTGCCGTGCAGTGTTTTTTACCCTTTCTTACATATGTTTTCCCAAAGGTGCCACTAAATTGGCTGAGGGGCTCAGCTGTGTCCTGTTGGAGCTGGCTGTGTCCAGCACGCAGCAACCCAGGCCTCTCCTCACAGAGGCCACCCTGCAGACCCCCACTTATAAATTGGAGGTGGTTAGGAATGGTGGTATCACATTCCTCACCCTGAATCCAGGAGCACTTTGTTTCCAGAGCTTATTGTATGCAGTTTTGAGTTGCCCCTCCTTGTTGGACCATCGGTCTAGTTGACCCTGCCTCTGCATCATGCAGTCTGAGTGTTAGCTACAGAGAAACTGGATAAAAAAGATGCAGTGTTTGCATGGCTGAATGAGGGCTTCCTCCTTGAAATAAAAGGCTAGCCAGCTGATTGCCCTCTCTTCCATGTATTTAGGCATTATATTCCAGCTGTGGTTGATTCTGCTGAGATCATCCCTCTTGCTGCTTCCTTTGCAACGTTTTTATTCTGTCCTATAGATACAGTAACAGCTGTATGTTTTAGTTGTATACTTGTATAGTTGCCAGTCTTATGCCACTTTCAGTTATGACACTATTGTTGTCGCTGCATGAGGTTACCGAACAGATGATAATTTTTTCTGTTCAGTAGAAGATTTGATCAATACTGATCTGTAGAGCATCATCTCAGCCAAAATCTATCTCACTCCAGAGGCAGGGACCTCTGGAGATTGTTAAGTTGACCTGCTCAAAGCAGGGTCAAGTAGATCAGGCTGCTCAGAACGATGTCCTTGCTGATTTTTATTATTTCTGAGGATGCAGACTCTACAATCTCTACGGTCAACCTGTGCCAGTGTTTGACTGCTCTTACAGAAAAAACTTCTGTTTAAATGGAGTTCCTGTGTTTCAGTTTGTGCCCGTTGCCTCTTGTCCTTCCACTTGGCAGCACTGCAAAGAGTCTGGCTCAGTTGTCTTTATTTCTTCCCATTAAGTTTTTATACACATTGATAAGATTGCCCACCCCGAATCCTTCTCTTCTCCAGATTAAAAAATACCAGCACCCTCAGCCTTATATCAGAGGTCTTCCAATCCCTACATGACAGAGAACCCTGTACTAAATTTAAGTTGGAAAAATATATAAATGCAAATTTCTGCTCTCTAAATCTTTACCTGCAACCTCAAGGAGACCACCATCAATATTCAGCTGATAGTAACATTTGAGCAAGTACAGAAGAAAAAAAAAAAATTTTGATGTCTGACCTCAGTGCTTACTGTTTTACGCTTACTTTTTCTGATTTTGGTTGATAACTTGCACTGTGGTAAATGCGTTAGCGTACCTGCTATTTTAATGTAATTTCTGGAGCTTTCTGTCAACATAGGAAAAAGATACTTAGAATGTACCCATCTTCTCTTCAGTCTACTGTTATACAGTGATTTCCCAATATTTCTCTGTTGCTACGCAGGCTTTAAAGACCCTGTGGAAGTGGAGGAATTGGGATAACATTTCATGCTCCTTCAAGTTTACCTTTCAAATGATAGCTTTTCTATGTGTTTAGCTGAAATGAAGTATGTATTTGAGCCTTTAGCATTTCATCCATTCACAGGTATCAATTTTAGCAAGGAAGTTAGGAATATTAATAGCTATAATGCTTTTAATATGAATGAGTAAGTGTGAGTGAAACGACATGATAACTAGTAACTGGAGAAGAAAAGGCAAATGAGAGCGTGTTCTCAAATGACATATCTGGAAGAATGTTGAGAGAGCAGAAGAAAGTGCAAACATGAGGTCATTAAAGTGAGAAACAATTTTAAAATCATTAAAAATAAATTAGTAGTACTGTCAGCGTTCATTCAAAATAAGCTGCAGCAATAAGATATGGTGAATCTACTATTGGAGCAGTAATAAGTGTCTACAATTAAATTTTAGTGATGGATAAGCTTTCTTTTGTAGAAAACAATTACTAAAACTCTACAGATACCATGAGAAAAACTGTTTCAGTGAACACAAGTACAAGATTAGAATTTTAGGCTTGTATTTCTCAATGTGGCTTGAAATTTAAAATCATAGGAGTTTTAAAATGTAATTTCAATTTGTAGTAAAGGTAGTTCTTAAAGAATATCTGGTCTGTTGAGGCATTCTGTCCTGCAGTATGAAAATGTTGAGCAGTTGCTGCTGAAATGGCAGTGTATTAACAAGGTAATTTAATTTTCTGTGAAAAGCTGTAGTAATTTGGCAGGGAAGCTAATAGGTGGGATGACTGTTCACTTCAGAATTGATAACATGCTGTTAAGTGGCCGCACTTGCAAAAACAAGCTATTGTCAGTAGCTGGAGGAGTGTCCCAATTTTCTTTATTAGGTATGTATTCAGTGAGCATTTTTGAGAACAAAATTTGTTTGGATATGCAAGTAGCAGGTCAAATCTAATGCAAGTTGAGTCAGGAATGTATTTCCCTCTGTGAGAATGAACTGATCTGATCAAAAGATAGCAGGAGATGTGGAAGGTGATCAAAAGGAACCTGAATGACTGGTGTAGTCTTCTCCTGAGTAGAAGTTAGTTTCTGTGACAGCTGTGTTCTCAGTCAGGCTTTAGACAAGATTAAAAAAACCTTGCATCATACTAAACCAGCCTCTTGGTTCATGGAAAATCCTGTTTGTCCTCTGTGATTAAAGGATTTCCTGTAGAGATGACAAGTTAAATAAAGAAAACCTAATGTGAAGTTGTACGTAGGATATAGTAAAACGCAGGCCTCTTATTTTGGGAAGCTGGAAAGTGTGATCTGATTACCACTAACTTGTTCTTACATCTTAGCTTGGTTTGAGCAGTGTTAGTAAAGAAATATGCCCTGACCTCCAGTGGTTTATTGCTGTATGGCTAAGGATTATAAATATGCACATTAAAGAAGAACTTAAGGGACAAGCAGATATGGATCTGCTTGCCGATGATCTCAATTGCTTCAACTTTCGGAATATTTAGCTATGCTTCATATTTTACCCTTTCTTTAGATATTCTGCTCCTTTACTTTAATGTGTCTGTATGAATTCCAGTGTGCCAGGTTACAAAAATAAGGGATTCAGTATGCGGTCTCGTCATACCTCTTCAGAATATGTAGATGTCAGAGTATCATGTTGGTAATGCTATTTCTTGGTGTTAAAATCTATTGTAATGCCCAAGTTGTATAACTAGAAAGAATATAGCATAAGAATAAACAGTTCCAGGAGATGATTAATCTTATTGGTTCAGTATATTGCACATTGTACTCCAGTGTTTCAGATTTTCCTGATAGAAGTGTAGTGGATATATGCGAGCTTGTACTATTCATAGTAAATTTACTGTTGTACGTAGCAGTAGCCTACTCCCTGCTTTGTTCAGAGTGGGGGAGGTAATGAACTTGACTGCTCTTAAACCAGCAGTTATAAAACACCTGATTCCCATAGTGTGTTCTCAATCTTTCAAATGCATTCAGCTGTAGTTTACTTTATTCTTATTTCTCTCAACTTGGTTTTATCATAGGAAAAGTGTCAAATTCTGTAAGTGGTTGTAAATTTCCTCATGCCCCTGTAAAAAACTTGTAATAGCAGAGATCATAAGCCAAAATTATTTCTAGCTTAAAAATCAGTACTAATATTAATTCAAGGCCCACTTAACGTTTGGGAGTGGCATATGGTACAGCATATTTATGAACTGATGAATAGACACTTTTCGGTACTTTGATGTTTATAGCCAGTGACACCGCTGTGTAACAGGTAGCTGGGGTCTTGAGTACAGAGGCAAATACATACCGTTTCTCCTGTGGTTTCAGAGGCAGGGAGATGAGGCTTAAGCCTGGAAACAGGGCTGCAAATTGTACTATACCTTCAGAAGACTTTGGTGGCTACTTTGTGCATTTTATTCTGATGTTTTCCTTCACATGCAGCAGAGATGCCTCTGCTGTAATACAGGCTCTTGACAGACATTTGTTGCGGAGTATTTGATGTGCTCTCTTTGCAACTGTAAGATCTAAGTATAAATAGAATTAGTGGATGGAGGTGGTGGAGGGGATATTTAATTTCCTTCAAATTATTTCCTCAAATAAGATAAAATAGCTTGTGTGGTTTTGTATCAATATTCAGAATGTAAAGTTGAGAAGCTGAGAGAAGTGAAAAGCTGTGATGTAGTAGACAAAACATCCAAAGCATCAAAATGTCACTATTTTTGGAAGGATGGCTGGGTTAGCTTTCCAAACTCTAGGTCTTTGAAATGTTTTAGAGCACCACTAAACATACTGGTTTTGCTGAAATACTACCTCTCCCTGTAGCACTGTGAAGCGAAGAAGTCTCTGAAAAACTGTCTAAGACTCAATTTAGAGT
>NW_009228776.1:0-2489 GCF_000690835.1 Fulmarus glacialis
ATTAACATGCCACATTATTTTTGTTTTTCCCAGAAAGTCTGTAACAAAATAATCTCATAAAACCAACAAGTGTCGGTGCTATTTATGTAACGTTATTGCTGGCAGGAGGGCAGAAAGGCGAGCGGCGTTATGTAAAGCCCTGCGCTCCCGGGGTAGGGGATGCTCCTGAAGCAGGCACCAAAGGATCGGGCTTCTGCTCTGTGTTTTCCCTCTGACCTTGTGCTGGAGGTGAAGTGGGTTTTCTTCCCCAAATCCGTGCCCCAAACGGGCCCAGGACCCTCCAGCAGAATTTTGCTGCTGTCCCCATCATGACACCGGTGACGGTGTCAGCTGGAGCTTTCTGGGGGTGGCACAGGGCTCCTGTGCTGTACGGGGCACAGGGGGCTCATGGGCCAGATCGCCCATAAATTAAAACCAAGACGGTCCCTGGCTGGCGTTGGGGGAGGACCAGCCTTGTCCATCCAGAGAGCAAACCTGGATGCACGGGTGCCATGTCTGGGGCATGGGGACAGGGCTCGCTGCACCCCACAGCACGGCTTCGGGGAGCCCCAGCAGGCTGGGAACCAGTAGTGTCTTGCAGGAGCTGCTGCAGGAGTCACTGGATGAGGATTTACCTGCAGAGACGTTGCCCAAAACCACGGCCCAGGGATTTGTGAGGATGCAGGAGGTGACGGCTGCTCCCACGCAGCCGAGGCAATCCGGAGGTGGGTTAGCCTGGCCACGAGCAGCCACCGTGTAATGGGAATCTGGGGTTAGTTTTTATTTTCTTTTTATTCTTTTTCCTGGAACAGGTATCGTGTCTTGCTCCAGCATCAGCCTGGGGAGCTGCTGTTATTCCTGCCAAATAGGGGGACATCCCTCCCCCTGCCCCGGGAGATGGAGGGGACCCCAACTGCCTCGCCCCATCCTTTGAAATCCCAAGTGTGGCTTTCCCTGGGCACCTGGAGCAGATGGGTATCCTCATTTCAGCTAAATGTGCACTTATTTGTAGGGTGGAGCTGTGAGGACACCTCGGATCTCCTCCTTGCCCTTCCACCGACCCTCCCGTCCTCCCCTATCCGGTAGGAAAATGGGAAATAAGCGTGTGAATTGTAATGGATGTCGTATTCCAGCTAAAGATACTGCAGGAACACAAAGCGTGATGAGACCGTAACCTTACCGAGACCAAAGCGGGGGGAGGAACCATTACATCGAAGGATTTTGAATGATTTTGGTCTTACTGGTTTAATGGAGTTGATTTTTTTTTTTTTATTTTAAGGTCTTTCCCTGCAATTCCTTTAAGTAGGTTCTGCTTTAATCAGGTCAAAAGCTGATTTGCAAATAATCACCAGAGAGGGGGGAAAAAATCGAGGGATTTAAGCCCAAGCTGTGCACTTCATACTATTAATTGAAAGCCTGGGAGAGATAACGTGTCCCTTCTCCTGGCCGAGACCCGTAAGCTGCTGTTAGCAGCAAACTCCCCACCCGGCTCAGGGAATCACCTCCTGGTTGGGATTACGGCTCTGCACGCACGGGAAAACCTCCAGCAGGCAGCGATTTAGTGAAAGGGCAGAAATTAGGGAGCATCGAGGAGATACGGGGCGTCAGAGCATCTGTGAGCTCCACGCAGGCTAGCACAAACCCCAAAATAATTGTCTGAAAACAGGGATTACTAGGAGAAATACAAGCTTTCCCCCCACCCCCGTGCTGCTGCCTGACTTTGTCACCGTGAAGTCATGCTGGTAGCTCCAATAGTTCTCTGCCACCCATTTTCTGCACACGTTCATGCGCTTGTTGTACCTTATTTGTGACCTTACACAAATTTTTCAGGACAGTTTGTGTGTGTACGTATAGATACACCTATATAAGTACATCTGTAGTGCCCGGCAGAGACCCCGGACACTCGCAGCAGCACCCTGCTGCAGGCAGCTCCTAACACATCTTCCACATCTCCACGTACCTGGAGGAGGGAAGAGGTCAATAATCGGAGAAATCCACTCTGGTATTAATTACATGCCATTACCGGGGCTTATTTGCTAATCTCCATTCTAATAATCACCCTCTCAGTTATATTTTAGCCAGCACCTAAGGACACCACATGTAATGAATAAAATATATCAAAGTTTACTTCTGCTGGTGCCCTGCTGCGGAGCGCGGGCAGCACCGTGCGGGCAGCACCGTGCGGGCAGGAGTCCGGCAGCAAAAAAAAGGCGGAGAGGCGAGAAGCGAGGATTACACCACAGACCTGCTGTCTCACACCCAGGTAGTCGCGGCACATTCAAGAGTCAGTGAAATCCCCCCCACCCCAACCCAAATCAAGTGGGTTGTTTTTTTTTTTTTAATTAAAAAAAAAACCCATAAATAAGGGGGGTGAGTTAGGGTTTTCCAGCAGGAGGGAGGGAGTCATGCAGCCTCTGGGGAAAGCCACTGCGAAAGCTTGGCGCAGCAAAAGCGAGACCCCTGTTTCGGTGGCTCGGCCGAGGGATGCCGTTAGCCCGGGGATGGCGAAC
>NW_009228777.1:0-248 GCF_000690835.1 Fulmarus glacialis
GCTCAGCCCCTCTCGCCTCCTGCCCATGATCCCCGGCCGGACCGTAGCCGCGCATGCGCAGGCTTCCGCTCTGCGCCAGCGCCCGAGCGCGGTCACGTCCGCGCGGTTGCCGCCATGTTTGTGAGGAGCTGCACTGTGGGGAGGCCGCCATCTTGGTGAGGGCACTTCTGCCCGGCCCCCTTCGGCGGCTTTGGCCGTGTGAGCCCGTTTTGCCGTGGTTTGAAGACAGCAGAGGACGTACGGCAGGG
>NW_009228777.1:348-10152 GCF_000690835.1 Fulmarus glacialis
GCATGGTTGAGGAAGGACCGTGAGGCCGGGACGCTGAGGTGGGACCTTTCAGTCCCTCTCAGATCTGCCTCGTCCTGCCTCTCCACCCCTTAGAGACCCCTGCTCCCTTGGGATGTGGGGTATTGCCAGGGGTCTGCAGTGTGCTGTCTGGCTGGGCATGCCCTCTGGGCAAATCTGGACTGATCAGTTGGTTTGCCCCTAAGGGGAGCCAGCTCAATCCTGCTTCGAGGTTCTGCGCTGCTCAGGCCACTTTCGTACTGCTGGGGGTCCAGGCTCACCTAGGAAGAAGGTGATCTCTCAGAAAAGCAAGGCACCAGCAAGACTGCTGTTTTGCTGTGTGTTATGATCACTGAGAACTTCAGGTTGTCCTTGGGGCTTCCTTCCCAAACACTAGCTTTATGCTAAAGCAGCTGCAGGAAAAGCCAGCTGTTTGATCTGCCAGGAGATAGCACTTTGTGCACACTAGCCAGTTCATTGCAAGATGCTAATCACAATGTTACATATGCGTGGCAGCTTTTGTTCTGACCCAAGAAAGCTTTTTACAAAACACTGCTATCTTGTATTAAAAGAAAAAAAAGAAGCAAGAAACATCACTGAAATGCATCTCTCTTCAGGGTAGGACATGACTGCTACATGACAGGGAACAGCAGAGCCATTTGCTGACCAAAAAATGGAAGACTAGGCAGCAGCAGCATTTATTAGACACACAGACTGAATTTTCATTTTGGCTAAATACCCTCTGCTGACTGAAATTTTGCTAGGATGGCAGGAGTGCAGATGCCTGTCATAGAAGGAGTGATAATACTAATACCTAATTAGTGTATTTCACTTTTCTTTCAAATAAAACCCCTACATTTTTACTATGGGAGGTGGCATGTGTTGGTAACAGCATCAGTCTCATTTTCTCTCTGGAGAAAATGAGGGATAGCAGCACTTTTCTCTGCTTCCCAATCTGGTACTTGACTCTATGTTATGGAGCCTACACTGCTGAACCCACCTCCAAGGTGAGACACAGATAACTGCTTCCCAAGGAGAAGCAGCTCAGTCAGAAGGCAGTAAAGAAACTGAGTAGGACCCAGTCAGCAGCCCTGGGAAAGCACAGCACCAGGGGAGGGAGAAAATGAAGAAGTGGGAGAATGTTATTTTTTCCCCTCTTAGAGAGAAGACTTGCTTAGTGAGTGTAAATACAATCTTAAAATGCATAGAGGTTTGAAGAAAACCCATCTGTTATGGTTTGCAGTGGGATGAAATACCCATCAGTTCAGCAGAAAGCATTTTCTCCTTTACAAAGGTGAGTATTGATTCAGGGGAGGACTGTTAATTCTCACATACGCGCTTCTCCATAGAGAGACATACATATACCATTTTGTGGGCAGATGAGCGTGACCTTTGTTGTCACATCTTTTGGGAAGACAGAAAAGGGGAACTGGTTCCTCCCTCACAAGCAAGCCACCATTCCCACCATTGCAAGCAGCAGTTTTCAATTCACTTGTTACTCCTTCTGGCCCTCCTGAATCCATCAAGCTAATAACCTCATTATGTCTGTCACCTGGTCGTGGGTCTCCTGGTTCTGCCCTCAGCTGGCACCCTCTCTTCAGCCTTTCCTGTGTTACATCTTCATTTCCTTTGTAATGTCATTCAGGTCATCTACGTGCTGATGCAAAAAAGAAAAACTGTTCCTTTTCCTCAGCAAATTTATAATCTTTTCCTTCTTGAAACCTGAAGAACAGATCCGGAAGTTTTTCACGTGCAGTGACATCAGCTTCTGTATTTCAGAATATCCACAGACGTGAGTATGAACTACTCCATATGAAGTGGCTGCTGACTGGCCAGAAGCATATTTAAGCTGGAAATCAGAAGTTTCTAGCTGTGAGAGCAATCAGATTATGGAACACACCTCCTGCCAGAGGGGTGAGAGGAGAAGAATGAAATAGTTTTTAGTAAGCTCTTGAATGGGATGGTCTAACACAAAGACTGTAAGAGGAAGGTGCAGGATGTGATGATGTACAGGTGAACACCAAATAACATATCCAGTAATGAGACTGGATAAGGCCCTGGTGAGACCCTGCTCAGGGTCTCTGATTAGGCTGTCCCTACTGTGTTGGGGGGTCACATCCCTGCAGCCAAAATGAGTGATGAAGTGACGTTAGAAACTAATAATTACACAGTCTAAAAGGAACATTCAGAAGTCACCCCATCTGCGTGCCCAGGGGGAGGATCAGATACACTGATGCCACAGAAGCAGGTATTTGCCTTTCCTGCCCTTAACACACGCCAGGGATGCTATCACCTCCTCAGTACCTGTCACACTCCTCATTGACTGATAGCTGGGAAGGTTTCCCTCCTTTTTATAACCTAATTGAGCTTGTTGCATCTTGGCCTATTCTCAAGAGACATGGGGAACAACTGATCAGCATCTTTCTTACAACAACCTTATATATTTGAGGTTCATTATCATATTCCCTCTTCTATTTTCTCCCTGTTAGATTCAATCCTTTTCTTTCAACCCTATGCATTTTGCGCCTCTTACACTGTTTGTTACCTTCCTCCAATCCAAACCTAGACTAAGCCTCTCTTACTGAGCCTCTCTAACTTGGGGGTATTAAGAAAGCAAAAAATTACCTCCTGTGTCTTATAGGCGGTATGCCCTAATAATGCAGCCAAGAATGAAATTTGCCTTTTTATGCAATACATTCACAATGGCGATTCATATTTGGTTCATGGTCCTGTAACTCCTCAATCCGTTTCCTCAGTGCTGTGATCTAGCCAGCTGTTCCCTGTTTCTTTACTGGTGCATTTAATTTTTTCCCCTTCTCAGTGCAGTATTTTGCACCAGTTTTATAGATTTTTAGCTGGCTGATTGTGAGCTGTTTCTCCAATTTGTCAAGATAATTTTTTTTCCTATCCTGACTTCAATCTTGCAAGCTCTTCCAGACTTGGGGCCAGCTATGTATTTTATAAACATACTTTATTTCATCATCTCAGTCATTGAGGAAACTAGTTGATGGGTCTAGCCAGGCACCCCTGGGACTGATCTCTGTAAGTCCTCCTGGTCTGACGGCAAACTGCTGATAACTAGTTTCAGAGCGCATACCTGTAACAAATATCATACAGGATTGTTTCAAAAAGCCTTACTACGCATCAGGATAGCCTGCATTGCTGGACTGCTCTCTCCACTATTCCAGTTACTGTGGCAAAGTAAGTTAACCGGTTTGATGTGATTTGTTCTTGGTTTTCTCTCTGCTGGCTTTTTCTTATCACCTGATTATCTTTAAGTGATAACAAATTGATTATTAAATAATTTGCTCCACTCCTCCATTCATTGAGGAGATGGAAATGTAATGACTGAGGAATCAACATTTTCAAGAAGGTTTAGGGACACTTGCTGATTTTTATCAGGACAGTGCTGACTTTGAGGGTAATTTAATAGAACAGACATTAAGTCTTCACTAGTAATTAAGTCTTTACTAGTAAATTAAGCAAGGTCAGAAAGCATTCCCAGAATACAAACTGAATCATCAGAATTAAGTGTCAGCACACCCCTGGCATGGTTTGGCTTGGTCCCACTAGGACTGTCCCAGACAATTTCCAGGCATGATTTGGGAGTTATCATAGGCAGAGGACCATTCCCAATAGGCTTTTGCATGAGGTCACTCTGTTTCAGAGGTGAAGAGAGTTTAATAATATGGATGTGAGCCATTCAGTGCTGGTTTGCGGGATGTGTCTAGGAGAATGTTCCTGGGCGCTCCTGATTTACTACCTTCCTACCACTTTTTGCCTTTTCCATCTGCAAGATTCACTGTGCTTTGTAAGCACAAATGAATCAGTCCTCTGGCTAGTCTGAGAGGAAGCTGAGGCCAGACATCTCACTTTATAGATTTGAAGAGTGAGGCAGTATCTGACCCAATCTCTGCAGCAAGTAAGTAGCTGGGCTAGCACTGAATGCAGGCGCCTGACCTCTTGTCCTTGGCTATACCATGGGGAGCAGTCCTTTGTCCCCCAAGCATGTCCCTCCTCAGCTTGTCAGGCAATGCCTCATGAACGATGAGACAGGAGGGGACCTTCCAGGGACCTTCTGACAACAGGTTTCCCCAACGTAGCGGGTGTCCAGCTCTAGCCCAGTGCCATGTCTCCTCTCCCCTCCCAGCCCTGCTGTACCAAATGCAGCTGGTCACTGGGATCACAGAAGGAAGGAAGTCACTGCCCCATATCAAGGGAGAAGCCTGCCTGCAGGAGAAAGCAGAGGTGAGAGCAGGCAGGGCGGGTCTTCCTCTGTCCGTACACTTGCACCTGTGAAGAGATGGAGGGAAGCATCTTGCTGCTGAGGGCAGCCAAGGATGGGTGCTCCCTGGGACAGGACAACTCCCAGCACAAAGGAATAAGCAGGAAATGTCACCAGGGGCAGAGGTTGTGTGTTGACCTCCTGGAGGAAGAAAAAACTGAGTGCAAAGGAGGCAGACAACAAGCTGAGAGGTGCTGTGAGCTAAAACTGAGCTATGGAGCTTTGTTTTTCCCCCACTTCTGTAGGACCAACACATAAATTCCCTCCTTTTTACCCAAACCCTATAAGCAGCGATGAAATTGCATCTTTGTGATGATGACCAGGGGACACAAATTCCAGTGCAGACATGTCTGCCCCTAGCGGGGACAACTGCAGAATTAAATGCCACCAGGGAACAGAAGAGCAACAGAAAACACTGTCAGATTTCTGTAGGCTGAAAGATGCTTCTGTAGGGTGGTGTGTTTTTTTCCTCTGGGAAGATAAATACAGAGAAGCCAATGGACTGCATCTTCAGTTTGTGCGCGTCATGTTCTCTGCTCCCACCTTGACGGGCTCCACACAGATTCAGGGAACAGCTTGAGATGATAGAATTAATTAAATGAAATTAATCAAAACAACCTACCCGGAGACAAAACTGGCATTGGTGAAATGCAGAGTTGGGCCAAGAAGGGATTCTGTAGCCATGGCTGATGCCTGCCCTCATCAATATATTCTGTTTGGATGAAATCCCTCGTCCTACATGCCTCGGTCAAACATGAGGGGCTCTGAGGAGTTGTGTGCCTCATGCAAGATCACGACTGTCCACGCAGTGCAGTAATTGCAGTGGGAACAGATGGAGTCCTGCTTTTCACAGAGCCAGGCACAGCGTGTAATCATAGATCTCGTTTTGATGCTGAATGAAGCTGAACTGCAAATCGTGCTGTGTTAGTGTGGAGGACACGGGAGAATGGGAGCAATGGCTTTTAGAGATGTGATCTAAGAGGGATTTATGTGTCCGGTGGGTGCGTCCCACTCTGCAAACCTGGGAACAGGGGTGCAGATTTGCGCAAATGAATTACTTAAATCACCCACTGCTTTAGTCTCTGCCTATTCCCTCAGGACATGTCAGCCCAAGTTTTCTTATGCCAGGTGCCAGTTTGGAGGCATTTTTTTGGGCCTGTCCCAGCCATTTATGTTCTTTGTTTTATGAAAGCATTGCTGTCCTCCCAAAAACACGCTGCATCACCTTGAGGGTCTAAGAAACTGTGTGGGCATAGTTCCTATCTATTGAGCAAGGATAACAGGCCAGTTAGACGAAGAAATATCTCATCAATGTGAATGCTCAGATATATTGTGGGGATGGGTCCCTTATAAATATCTGAGAACAGAGAGAGAGACCCAAGCAGCTTTATGAAGTGCTGTGTTATTGGGGCCACAACCCCATGGCCGAATTTATTCTGCAGCCAGCAGAGGTGCATCCATCACAGAGATGGGCGCCGTGGTGCAGAGGCAGTACAGGGTCCCACTGGTTGCTCGGGAAGTCACGGGCAGCTGTGCATTTCTGAATCAGGGCATGGCTGAGTGGAAAAGCGTGCCTTGCTTTTAACATTTGGCAAGTATCAGGGGAGGGAAAACGTGGCCATCACCGTTCCCCAGGACAAGTTTGCTTCTGACCTGCATGTGGGGTCTTGGAGAGTCTCTTCAGGAGACTCCCTCTGGGCTTCCATGCCACTTCAAAATTGGGTGACTGGCTTTATAGCCCAGTTTTTAACTTGGGGTCCCTCAGCTACATTCAGAAGAGCCTAAGCCCTTTCTTGGAGATTTATCCCCTTGAGCAGGCTCCAGGGAGTCAGAAAGTACTTGTTTGGCAAATGGGCTGCAGAGATTTAGGGTGGCAAGGTTGGCCTGGTGAGGCACACACATCTGTGATGGCATCAGAGTTAGTAACTGCATTTCTGGTCCCATGCTGGGCAGCTGGTTTCTAGCTTAGTCATCTGGTGACCGCAGTCTCTGTTCCTGCCCCAGTCACCCCATTTTTACCTGCTCTACCTCCTTTGCCTGGCAGGAGTTAATGGGCCGGTGCCCGATTCTCTTCTGTTTCCGTCTTGACTTTCCCACTCAATTTATGTGTGGCATTTCCCCATCTCCTTGTCCCAAGGGCATTAAGATCTCCAGTTTTTGTTGATGGTACTCTGAAAGGCATGAGGAAGCTGAACCACATCTGCTGTTTGTCAAAAGCGCCATGTTCTCTATCCGGATTCCAGGGGGGATTTGTCCTACAAGATTCTAGGTGCTGCTAGAGTAGTGATGTGCTTAAGGATTTCGTAGCCTTGCTGACAGAGGCAGGAGAAGCAAAATCTGTGCCTCTTCCCACACCATCTCTTCTGCAGGCCTGCCATGCGGCGACAGGCTGCTGAGTGCCATGGCCAATCCAAACAGAGCTGTCACTTGTTATGAGAGAGGACAGCCATGTAAATGTATTCCCTGGGTCAGACAGCTCACTGTGAAGTCAGGCTGAGTCCGTCCCCATCTGCAGGGACAGTGAGGGACTTGCCCTCTAACGTGTCCTGTGGCTTTCTGGATGGCGGGATGCTCTTTGAAAAGAAAGTGCCTAGTATTTATGCTAAGCAGTGCCCTTCCCAGTCGCCCTCCTGCTTCAAAGCCCCTCTTGCTTAGCTTGGTGCTTGCTACTTGTGGGCAGGCCCCCATGCTCCTAGGAGGACGTGGCCAACCCTTTGCTTCTTGTTTCACCTGGGCAATGGGAGAGAGGCTTGTGAGGACAGGGGGTCCTCGGGGCTCCCCGAGCAGGGAGAAGAAAGGAGTTTGCTCCTACACCGAGATGTCTGCAAATGGGAGGTGACAGCCTTCTGCATCCCTGCATGCTCTTGTGTCGTTTAGGTAGAAAGAGTGATTATATTCTTCCAGATATCCTCTGAGCTCCAAGGGAACATGCGTCTTGCTGCCTCTGATCAAGGGGCTACTAGGGAGTCTGAAAATAGCATTATTTCTCCTGCTATCATTTCTGCTTCCTCAAATGACTTCCTGGGTGATTGGTGGAGACAAATGCTCCAGAAATGGGAACCTGGCAAGAAACCTGAATGCCCCCAAGTCTGAGACGGCCAAAGAGCTGAAATCAGACAGACACACACACACACATTGTTAGCCGCTAGCCTGCATGTGAAATGAATGGAGATTTCCTGAGCTGGGATCCAGCTGGCACCCTAACGAAGACTTCCCTTCGTTCTTGCAAGCAGTCAATAAAAAACAACCCAGATACAACCCCAGCTTCCCCAGGCATTTCTGTTATATAAGTAGTCCGGGTCTTGATCAGTGCTGCTTTGATTATCTCTGTGCACCCACATAAATACACCGTGTGTGCGTACACACAAAATCCATCTATTTATCCACCCCACAAACCATTTTGCTGGGAGACAGCATGGTCTCCTGAATTTTTTATAGCTCCGCTTAGGTTGGAAACAATCCAAGGGTCAAACACTTGCTGTATTTCCAGTCACCTTGCCAGTCAGTGCAGAGCATAGGTCTCTGATACTTTATGAATCTCTGATCACCCACAGGGCACTAAATTACAGCTATTACACTGCAATTCGCTGTACAGTTTTATTCTTTGATACACTACCTGCCTTTGTCTGTCTGCATAGCAGCCAGAGTGGTATGCATTATTTACCAGGCTAAGTACACTGCTGCTGCAAGTGTTGGGGGAAAAAAAAAAAGATAAGAGAACTGGAGCAGGCTTGAAATATAAAAATATGGCACAGATACAGCTTCCTGGGAAACGGTTTTGCGGTTATCTAAAACTTTCTGAGATTTTGCAGTTCCTTTTGCGTCCCTGCACAGGGGTGTGTCCGTGGCCTCCCAAAGCTCTTCAGGAAGAACAGAGGTATGGGGGCAGATGGGGAGTCCAGTCTGGCCAGTGCCCTGGCTTCAGGAGGACCCCATGGCAAGCACTGTGCCTGATGGGGAGGGGTAATGAAAGGCACATGGTGAGGAGAGCAGGATACAGCTCCTCTCCTCATGGGATACTCCAGGGCCTTAAATTGGTCTGTTTTGGCCAGAAATCCTGGGCACCAAGAAGCCCTTCCTGTGTTACTTCAGATATATTCCAGCCTTCCTCCAACCTAACCATGGTTTGTGTTCCCTCCAGGTTGTCCCTTGAACCTTGAACCTACTGGGGCAGGGATTTAAGGAATAAAATCAGTTCCAGAAGATTTCCATTTAGTGCGGAGATGATCAGAAAAGATCACAGTCCTCTACTTTGGCAATCTAAGAAAGGCAGGCGATAGCTGGGCTTTGCTGACTGACTGACTGACTCCTTTGGGCTTCCTTCCAGGGCAAGGGTCTGTCTGCGAGGCAGCTTTTGGAGTGTGCCCGGGCAGAGCTGGCTGGATGATGCTGTCCCCAGTTGACCTGCTGAGAGGCAGCACCCGGCTTCTCTGCAGCGTAGACAGCTGGTGGAGGTGCCAAGGCAGAGCTAGCCGAATCCTGGCAGGAGGGCAGGAGTGAGTGGCAGAGCCAAGGCCAGCCCAGAGAGGGAGAGCCTGGAAGAAGCAGGTTTGCTGCTTCTATCTGGTGAGAGGAGGTGGGATGTGCACGGTGACTGAGTTGTTGCTTTCCTTCCCAAATGTCCTGCAGATGTTCCCTTCACTTCCCCCTCATCAGTGACAGCAACAGCCAGACTGCCTTGCTGTGGCTCTGGTTTAGGCACTACACAGAGCAATGGTCAGACAGCACCTTATCCATCAGGTTGTAAGTATGCTGGGTGCTAATCCTGCGGGGAGAATGAAAGCAGCTGTGCACAAGCTGCCTGTAGGCAGAGCTGAGCAGAGTCACACACTCAGACCAGCTCCTGGTCTTCTATTTGTTGAGATAAGCTGCAGCCAAATTGGTTTTAAATCTAGTCTATGGTCAGGAAAATGTTTACTCACTGGCTGAATGTCATGAGGCAAATGCAGAGGGGAGAGAGGGGTGGGGCTCTGATTATTGCAGAGCTGGTTGAAGCATTGGCCTGTATTGCAGCAGTCAGTGCTCTGATTGTTTCCACTCTCCCCTTATTTGTTTGGGGGCCTTATTCACTTTCTCTCCATCTGCTTTCCATCTGAGCTGGCCCCATTATTGCTCAGCAATACAAAGTAGATTGCAGGTTGCTTTCTCCATTTGGCCCCCAAAGTAGTCCTTACAGGAGATGGATTTCTGATTGAAATCCTCCCTATCAATTGCTGCTGGGATTCTTCTGACACAGCATGAAGACACTTCTCATGAAATTGCTAGCAAGAGAGGGCTGTGCTTCTGCGAGGTTCAGGCTCCCACTTCCTTCCTTTTTCTGGCAATGTGACACTGTCCCCATTTCAGAGATGCTTTGCACCCCCTTAGGCTTTTGCAAGCCCCTGAAGCAGGAGCGTCAGAGCAGCCTGTGGAGCAGTGCCCCCAATCCTCTCCCCTCAACAAGCAAGACTGCAGGCTGTGCCTCCCTAGATAGGCATCTTTCTGAAATCAGTGCTGAGAACTGTGTATTTTCCCTTTCCTGC
>NW_009228777.1:10164-45254 GCF_000690835.1 Fulmarus glacialis
GACTCTGTTTCTGACATACAAAGCATCAACCGTCTTCCTGTCCCTTGCGGGGAGCTGGGCTCAGGCCACTGGCTGTGGGCTGTGCTGGGCAATGTTGCCCTTCCTTGGGCCTGAGCAGTCCTGACTGTGGGAGCAGGAATTGAATGCACACTTGGATGAGATGCTTTCAGGGTCTCTGCCCTTGCTGGGAGCCCATTCCAGCTCTCTCCTTACAGCCAGCCTCTCAGCATTGCTTCAAGGTTGACAGTGTATTTTTTTTTTAGTCCAGTCAAACTGTGTTCAAATATGGCATCCCCTAGGAGGCCAGGTGAACGTCTGCATACAGGTTAAACACAGTCTAAAGATTGTATGGGGTCCCATGTACAAGCTGTGCAGGGGGGATGCAGGACCATCCTTTTTCTTGCTGATTCTGGAGGCTGCTCTGACAGAGCAATGTGGATACAGTCCAAGAGAATTTTTAGCTCAGCTGAGAGGTGGTTCAGGCACAGTTTGATGTGCTCCTGCCTTGTTTCAAGGGTGGCACCTCAACCATCAGGATGTTCCTGTGAAAAGTGAGTTCCCTTTGCTGCAAGGTTTTTCTTCTGTGGACAGCAGAGGCTGTGGCTGTGTGAAGCAGGCTAATAGCCTTATTGCCTTTTCCTCTCAGATTGTCTGGCTGATTAATGTAAAGAAGTTAAACATTAGCGCCATTTTCTCCATTTCGTCCTTCACCTGACGTTCTCTACTTGTGTCTCAGACCTAAGGTTTAAATGTCCAAAAACTCATCTGTCTTTTCCAGCCAGAGCAGTTGGTAAAATGATTCTCCTGCCTCACATATTAGGGATAAAACAGGTGCCCTGGTTGGGCTCATTCCTCTCCCAGGAAGAATATGACCGCTCAATGCTCCTCTGATGGCTCTGAACCTGGGGCAGCTTGCACATCTCCAGGATGAGGCCAGATACATCTGGCTGTGCTGCTCTGGCCTGTGTCTCACAGCCATCGCCTTGGCTGTGAGCGCGGCGTTGGCAGGCAAAAGGGAGACCAGAGCATGGAAGGAAGCAGTAGGGGAAAAAGGCTGCAGCACAAGACATGTATTTTCTTTTCTAATTTGGGATTTGAACTGTGTGTGGCACATGCGGGTGGGATTTGAATGCTTTTTGATGACTTCACAAAAGGACTCCACTGTTCCCAGATTTCATAACCTGGAGAGAGAAAGAAATTAGCCAAACTACTTAGCTCCAACCTCCAATGGCCAGTCCTTGAAATGACATCAGGCGTATTGCTTCAGAGATGCTGTCAGGGTTTGGAAGAGGCTGGAGAAGTGCCATGAAACAGGGGAAGACATCTATAGGGGAAACAAATAGAGCCATTTTGTGTACCAGCTGCTGCTAGAACTGACAAACATGCCTTAGCCATATTTTGCTCTCAGTTGGAGAGTACTCGGGTGTTTTCCACACATGTTCATCTCTGCAGTTTATCTCAGAGGGGAGTGCTTTGTCTCGGTTGACATGCAACCCGGCAAACACCATGCCTTACTGACCTCACTCGCACTGGCAGATGCTCTTTTGAGGGCTTTACGGATAAACTGACCTGTATCTTACTGGAACATGTTGAGACCTTGACCCGGAGCACCAGTCTCTGATGTATTAAGGTTGCTGTAAATTCCTTTAAAGAAGGAGGACCCAGGCTGGGACTGGAGACACTGAAATACCATGAAAAGTGTTAGTTCCAGAGCACTCCCACACAGGGATGCTCTCCTGGCACTCTGCTCTTGTGAAGTTGGTTGCTTCCCATGTGGGGAAATTTGCAGATGGAGGTGATTTGGTTCCTTCACTGAAAAAGCATGCCATTGCCCTGCTTCACTCTTCGTGCTCTGGAGGTCTCTGCCAGCAGCAGAGCTTGCAGTGGATTAGGGACAAGAAGCCCAGGAAGGGATCCTTGTTCTTCTGGGATTTCCCACATGCAGATCCATAGGAGTGCACTGAAGGCAGCACTTTCCTGTGCAGGCTGTCCCGACTTTGGGTAGCCCTGGCACCTAACAGCTTTTTCCAAGCGCTCTGTGTCCAGTGGTGCCCAGCGTGTGGGCAAGAAAGAGATGACATGATGGAGAATCCAGCTTGTGGCAGCCCTAACTCCATGTTGAGCATGCCTGTTTTTCCCTGGCAGCCCTGAGGGACCGTGGGGAGTAGTGAAGCCTGAGGATGTCAGGAACTGATGTCAGGGTGAAACAGCGGGGCAGGGGGAGCTGTGGCTGTGAACCCCTTGGCTCTGTTAGTAACCCCTTGCGCGGGGGCAGAGGGGCCCTGGGGAGCAGAGGGTGCTGCAGATCCCAGGTGCAGGAGGAGTTCCCAACACCCAGCCCTGGGTGCATTGCCTGGAGGAGCCTGGGGCGTGGCTGGGACCTACCATGTCCTTGTCTCTGCTGAGGGAAACGCCTTTTCCCCAGCAGGCATATGTTTGGCATATGAAGGCAGCAGGTATGCCAGCTGAGGTAAGACCCGTTCTGAACTGTCTGCATTGAGGCAATGCTCCTTCCAACTCCAAATGTGCTCAATGGGAGACCTGACTTTTAAATTAGCAAGAGCAATTTTTTTATGACTTCTCTTGCAGTCCCTGAGTGGCTGCCAGCACTGCAAGCAGCAGGGACCCAAAGCTGCCATTTGAAAGCCCCGACAACAGGAGACTGGCAACAGAAACACTCTGAGTGAGCTGCTTGGGGAAGCTTTCAGAGCCATGCAATTCAGAGACTGATATTAGCTAATTTCTGCCTCCCATTGCAGTATATTATTAGGAACCTGGAAGCAGACACCTCACTCCTTTGAAATGTCTCCTGGCTCTGCCCCTCCAGTCTCCATCGCCTGTCACCAGCATCCCAGGCAACTCCATGGAAATGAACAGAAAAGCTGTGAGTGGCAGATCTACAGACCTTAGCAAGAGTGCTAACACGAGGAGCTGGTAGCGGTTTGGTTCAGAGGATAACATCCCAAACGGTAGCGCTCCAGGAACACAGATGTGGGCAATACCTGCTATGAAAGCAAAATTTACTCAGCAGGATGGTAGTTGCAGTTCATGAGGAGCCAACACCTCATTAATTTTCTGCTGTGTGTAAAATAAAGCTGTTAATGATATTTAGTCCTTCTTTTGCACCTTCCCTTTGAGGAACTTGAAAGCATTTTGCAGACATTAATTGGTAACGAGTTGCAACTCCTTGGGAAACAGCAAAAAAATAATCGGTCTTTTATACCTGGGGAAACTGAGGCACAAGGACAATGCAGTTCATGCATGATGCCAGGAGAGCACAAAGCAGCAGGTGAATAGGTTGGAGGCACTGGAATGCTCTCCCTGTGTCTTCTGTTGTGGCTGGAGAAGGGGTGGAAAACAACCAGCCCTGTTTGCTCAGAGCAGGCTAGTGCGGGAACGCAGGCAGCGTGGGGCGATCTGCAGCCATCTTCTGAGACATCTGTCCCAGAGTATGTAGGAGCAGCTTGCGGGACTGTAGGAAATCCTGACCCTTGCCATCTGCCTCTCTCAGCTTTAACTGTGGTAGCTCTGGCTGCCCTTCTTTGGCATAAAGCTGGAAGCAGAAATGAGTAAAACTGTTTTGTCTATTGAAAGACAGGCTGAACTGAGTACCTGCCAGAATGTTTTGAAGGCTCCTCTGCTGAGGGTCAAAGTAGGAAAGGTGAGTGGGGAAGAGAAGAAAACTCTCCGTCACTGGGTGGCTGGTGCCTCTCTAGAACTAGCACTTACTTTGTGCAAGCTTTTCTCTTCTCACTGCAAGCTTGGGACTTGCCAACATGCCTCTATTTGGTGGGCTGCAAACCCAGCACATTCAACAGCAGACAAACAACAGACAAATCCCCCCTGTCTGGCCCAGCGAAGACACCAAATGGAGTACTTTTGATTGGCAGAGTGCTGGGAGCAGGGATATGCTATCCAGGTGACCAGGCGTTGGTCTTCAGGTGACGCTGAGTGTGTCTGAGGTGGGTTTGACTCCCTGCCTATGCTTCAGCGTGGCTGTGAGAGGGATGCATAGACGGGAGGCAGGCAATGACTTTTGTGGCCACTCTGGAGTTGCTCTTTCAGAGCTTTACAGGCACAGCCAGTGATTCATAGGCCGGACAAACCAGTAGCTCATCCCACCTGCATGAAACACAGGCCATAGGACTTCATACTGGTCCTTTGTATGTCCCTTGACTATCCCTGGTCTCTTGACTGTCCCCTAGCTGCGGGGACAGTCACAGACATAAGCCATCGAAGCCTGCTCCCTCCGCTCCTCTCCACCGAGCTCTGTTCCTCACTGCCGGCTGGGAGGATTTGTCTCTCTTGCAGAAATGTTCCCGGCATTTGATTCTTGGCTTCCTTGCCTCCACAGTGACAGGCATGGTGTTTCCCACCTGCCGTTTTGCTGAGCGCCATTTCCACAGGACCTGTTCCCCAGGGGCTCTGCTTGGTTAGTCACCCTGAGACCTAGCGTAAACCCTGCTGTGAAGGACAGTGGGGTTTTGGACACAGGAGGGAGACAGGAAGTTATTTACTTTACCTTTTTCCAGTCTTATCTAAGTTCAGTAAAGCAAACCTTTCATGCAAGGAAAAGGCTTATAGTCCTCTGCTTTATTCGGGTGAGAAGAGATTCAGGTCGTCTTCTTCAGCTTCTCTTGGAAGAGTCTATTTTCTATTTAGCAAAACCTTTGTCAGCTAATGTTATTAAGGTCTGGTGAATGCATGGCAGCTTCTGTGTGAAACGAGTTTGGCAAGTTCTTTTCACATCCTAGGCTGTAGGTATAGGTGTCAGAAACCAGGAACTTGTCTTTTGCCTGTGGCCAGCGAAGAAGACCCCAGCCTTTGGGATCTGGGGTCTTAAGAACAGAGGCCAGATCCATTGCAAGGCAAGACAAGGGGAGGGAAGCAGGCAATGTTCTTCCTCAGCTTCTCTGGAGACAAATCACAGGCTTTCTGGAGGTTTCAGCTGGCCATCTTCATCTGGGGCTACACAAGAAAGCCCAAGAAGAGGCATTTCAAGGTCTAACAAGCTCAATCTGTAGGCAGTGCAACAGCACCATGCCTTTGCTACCCATTTTAGAAAGGTTGATTGTCTAAGGCTTAATTGCTGATGAAAAGCCTAAAAGCCTCCCCCAGGTAGCTCTTACCCTGATGTAGCAACAGCATGGCTGCAGTATCCTCTGATCCATTAGAGCCTTACCTGGAGTTCTTTATTCATCTTCTAAAATCCCTTTAATTCATGTCTTCCCAGAAGACGATCAACCCTCTTCTGACTTCATCCTACTTAGCTGTGTATATAATCACCTATTGTAATCCACAAAAACAGCCCTGATACCTTGCTGCTTGGGTTATAAAAAATCCACTTTATCCTCCATAGGAGGAATATTTTTATCTCTTTCTTCCTTTTTCTTTAGACAGATTAATAATTTCCTGAGTTTATCACAACCCCCATGGGTGTTGGACTATTCCCCATGCCTGGTATATACTGCACTGTTCTTTGATGTTCAGCATCTCTTCCAATATTATAGTAGCACTGCATCACAAACAGCTGGTTTTTATTTGCTTTGCATTCTGCTCTTAGTTCCTTCCTATTTTTTTTTCCCCTCTAATAGCACATAGGTTTGATTTGTTCCCTGTGGGTGACCCTGTGATGTGACTTGGCATATCCCTCAGCAATCCCTGGGAGCAAGGGATACTGGGTTCAGTTGTGCTTGGTGTATGAGAGCAAGCAAGCACCTGCCACTCGCCTGGACCTGCAAGGATGAGTTGTTTGGTACTTCACCTAGAAGCACCTGGCCCCACAGAGCCCTGGATTAGGCACCGTGGCTTTCTGATGGGGAGAGAGAAGGTCACAGCTAACCCAGCCTTCCTCTGGGACTCGTACTTCCACTTCAGCCTCTGCAATCCTCCCCTGAGAGCAGGAAGCAATGCCCAAAACACAGCCTCTCCTCACACTGGCCTTCCACTTCTCACCCGTCCAATGCAAGAACCAGGAGCTCATCAAGCCACGCTGACAGCTAGCGGGTTCAAAAGAGGAAATATCTGTCCTTCACACATCGTGTAGCTAAGCAGCAGAAGTCCTTGCCACATGGTGTTCTCTGTGCTTAAACCTTACTTATGTTCAAGGGGAAGTTGGATAGGTTCATGGAGAAGGAATCCAAATTAGTTTACTAAATATACAGAAACCAAGGTAATTGGTTAGATGGGCTTTGGTGTGACCGAGCCAGCCTCAGGGTGTTTCTTACACTCCTCACCCCATGGGGGAAACAGGTTGAACTCCCAGTGTGTGCTGGGGGGGGGTCAAGCCCAAACCTCACAGGAGCCATCAAGCTGAACACCAGAGCTGGTGGCAATAGCTCATTCCCCAGTCCTTCTCTGGGGGCAGGGGTAGAAGGCACACTTGGGCTTGCCATGCCTTGGCTATGCCTCTTACCTGCTGAGCTGAGCTGAGCTACGGCGTTGCAGGGAAGGCAGCAGCACTGTTTCCCCTGGCTGTGCTTTTCATGGTGGCTGGCTCTGGCAGCATGCTCTGAAAAGGCCTAGCACGGGGAAGGAGGCAGGTGGAGGGTTGCCTGGATGATGTATTGCAGCGCTCTTAGCTGCTCATGGAGCAATAATTGTAGCTTATAGGCTCTGCAGGGATGTTTTAAGGATCTGCATTTTGTGCTCACACATGCTGCTTAATTCACATGTTAATTTTTCAGTTCCAAATGGAGATGGTATTCACCCACCTGCTTCCTTGGCGTGTTGGGCTGCCTAGGTAATCTTAATGAAATGTTTTGCATTCTTGGGATGGAAGATGGTCCACAGAGACAAGAGCTGACATGTGATCAGCTCTAGGCAGGGAAGGGTGGACTTAGCGTGAAGGCCTAGGAGATCTGTTACAACTCTTCTCTTTGGGATAGAGGGTGAACCACATCCCTCTGCCACACTTTCTCCTTCTGGAAAGAAGGGATAATGCGTCATGTCTCACAGGGAACCATCAATGCTGATCTCAGTGAGCAGCAGTAAACAAGGCTGAGCTCTTCTGAGAGAGGGTAAATACTGAATGCAAAATGGCACTGAAAGAAGTCCAGTCTCCTCTGCAAATCCATTAAAGAGTCATTAGCACCTAAGTACTCTCCAGCTTCAGATAACTGAAGTTATTTTATAACTTTGACTTTCCTATGAAAATGCTAAAGATATGGGTGAGGTCAAGATGACTGGATGAAAACTGGCCAACTCTTCTGTCAAGGAGGGATACTTTGGTCAGATTTACAAGAGAGAAAGCAACAGCCTCATCTGGCAGAAAACAGGCTGAATTCTCCTTTCCTCCAGAGTCATCAAGCTTTGTAGGCCTTGGGAACTGGCAGATGGCTGAACAATGCAGAGATGGAAATGAAAAGCAATTAAAATCCTTTCTACCAGAATGCTGGAATTATCACATGAGAGCGGCTCTGCCGTCCCTCAGCCTGGTATCTTTCCTCTTTCTCCTCCCAGCACCAAGAGTTGCAGAGAAGGATGTGGCAGCCACTGTGGGGGGGATCCATAGGTAGGCTAGAACAGAGTATGTGCCCAGGAGACGTGTCCTCTCTCCTCTCCTAGTCAAGCAGCGAAGGTCCTACACTGGGCCAGGAGAAGTTAAAATCCCTTCCAGAGAGATTTTATTCTGTCAAGTGTAACGGTGGATATTTTCATTATTCACATCAATGGCTTTTCCTATTCTGAATGCTGCTAAGCCTCTGTCCTCAGTAAAATCTCGTGGCAGTGAACTTTACAGGTTAATTATTCATTGTGTAAAAATAGTCTCTCCTTTTATCAGTTAAAAATGCATTGCCTTTCACTCTAATTGCATGTCCTCTCTTCTGGTATTATTGGGCAGTCTATGTGAGGGAATGATTTAGTTCCACCCATCCAGATGTTATTTTGTACCTATTTTTTCCATCCCTTGTATTCATCTTCTTTCTATATTACCCTGCCTCAATCTCCCTATCTCTCCCTATTCAGAAGGCTCTGCTGGCTTCTAATTGTTTTTGCTACGCTCTCTGTTCCTACTGTGTCATTTTGGAGGCAGAGCTGCCATAGTCAAACCCAGAGAATAAGACTCATCCCTGTGTGTCTCAGGCTTCAATCCCACAGAATCAAATAGGGCTGCACTTGTGTGACACAATGACAGAGCAGGGACAGGCCATTATCAGGCTTTTGTTCTTTGTATCTCATCCTTTATGCACCCAGATGCTGTGTTGACGTTGGTGACACATAGCCCAGATGGCATTGGCCTTACGGACACCCTTTGGGGTGCCACATCTGGCAAGGAAAGGTGTGCTTCCTATCAGCATTGCTTGCTGTGCCCCACTCGCATCTCTCATTAGAGTCCTGCATCATCGCGGCTGTGGTCCCCCAACACATCACAAGGCAGGAGGCAGCTCCAAAATGAAGTCGGCTTCAAAGTCATGTTGCTGTAAAGACTTTTTTTTTTTTTAGTTGAGTTTTCTTTTTTCTGGGTTTTTAAAATGCTTAGCAAATGCAGCTTCCAGCTTTCTTTTCCGTAATCATGTGGTTTGAAAATCTGTAGGGAGAAGGCAAGCTGAGATGCTCAGGAAATAGCTTGCCTCCAGGAAGTGAGGATTTGAGACTCCCCCTTTTCCTATCCATTAAATAGTATAAGATTTATGGAAGAAAGGTGAAGACTGATAACACAGGCTCAACTGGCTTTCCACAGTTTCCTCCGGGACTGGTAAACACAGACACTCCTGTGTGATCTGAAGAGGTGGCAGAGGTACTCTTGTAATAGAGCTACATAAAGAGAGGAGGAGATTGCTAAAGTCTTCTTGCCTCTGTGATCACTTGTTAATTCTATTACCCATATAGGTGCTGTTGCATTTGAAATCCTTC
Source organism: Fulmarus glacialis (assembly GCF_000690835.1). Classification (NCBI taxonomy): domain Eukaryota; kingdom Metazoa; phylum Chordata; class Aves; order Procellariiformes; family Procellariidae; genus Fulmarus; species Fulmarus glacialis. The sequence goes on from NW_009228777.1 coordinate 19,021, forward strand.
ACCAAATTGACCACTGATTGTGTTTTAGCAGTTCTTTGAACCTGTTTTTGATCTTCAATAGCTGCTTACATCTTACTTTTGACTGCTTTGCTTTCAAACGGTGCCAGTCAGTGTGAGGAGCATGGATAGAGGCTTTTTGAAAGTCCAAATAAACCACCTCACTTTTCCTTTATCTGCTGTTTTGCTGACATGTACAAAGCATCCTAGTAGATGTGTGAGGCATGAATACTTTTGCTGAAGCAGTGTTGGTTTGTTCCTGTTTTATCACCACTGTCATCTAGATGTTTTATTCTTTGTGCTTTAATTATCTTTTCAGCTAATTTGCCTAGTTCAGAGTAAGGCTCATTGGTCTGTAATTCCCAGGATCACCACTAATGCCAATTTTAAAGATAGATATGCTTTTACTGCCCTCTAATCCTCCTTCAATACAGTAGCTTATTTTAATGAAATATCATAAGCATTAGAAGACCTGGATAAACCATTGAGGCTCTGTGCCTTCCTGATCTGTGGACGCATTAGGTTGTTCATACACCTGTTATTTCAGCCTCCCAGTCCTTTGCAATCCTTTTTCCATTTCGCCTGAAAAGAGTGATCCCGGACTAACATCATCCTCTTACCTCCCTGTCCCCCAAATGCATGCCGAGAGGGATCCTGAGGAGAGATCACCTTCTTTCCCTGCAGTGTCTTTCCTTGCTCTAACAGTCCCTTTTTGCAGTTGACTCTTGGCAATGCTTCCTGCTCCTGGCAATGCCTTGAACAGAGATTTCTCAGCCGTTTTGATCCATGGACTGACAGTTGTGGTCCCCCAGTGGTGGTATAGACCAGTACCCACAAGATATAAGGCCTCAGATGGCCAGCGTGCATTCCTCACTCCTCTTTACATCCCCAAGGAGGGCACAAAGGCTGTGGAGGGAAATGGCCGTGTTCCAAAGCTCATTTCTTCAAGGCTGAGTCTCTGCTATCACTTTTGTGGTGCTCTGTGAGGCTTTTGGGGCCCACATTTCCCCAGGTCAGCTCCCCCAGGCTGGTGCCTAGGCAGGACCTGCATTTCAGACAGTGGGAGCAAAGGGAGGATAAACTGTGTGAAATCACTTTCTGGGTCTGCAGGCTGCTGCCGTCTTGTTTCTTGCTTCCTTCAGTAGTGCTGAGCTCTCATGAGGTGAGGGGAAGAGCCCCAGAGAAGAAAAGGTCTTCAGGGTTTGAAGACTGCAGGGTTTGGTGGCCGACTCAGGTGGAGGTCTGAAGGGCTTGCTGGGGGTCTAAGCCAGGGAAAAGGCTGTGCTGTGAACGCTGGGGGCGTAAGACAGAAGTCTTTCCTGATGGAGGCTTGAGGTGGTCCATGGTACCTCCAAGCCCACGTGCAAGAAGCTGAAGAAGCTTTGCGTGGGCTGTGTTGGGGGCTAGCACAAGAGTCTGTTGTTTTCCAGCTTCCCTCAGCACCGCAAACAGGGTGACACACATGCTGGGGGCCTTACAAATAACCTTATGGGTGAATAAAGCCTGGGGCACATCTCTTAGTAAAACTGGATCTTGTATGAGGCATAAGAGGAGACAGGTATCTTTTCCTTCACCTCCTCCCATGCTGAACTGTTCTTTTCAACCAGGATTGATTTATCTACATAAGAATGACATTTAAGGGCAATCTGTTCACATTTGGTACATAGCAATTTATAATCCATATCTGCACCTTGTTTAATCCTGCTGCTCTAAAGCAGGTCTCTTTATCATCAGCTGGAAGTCTCGGTAAGTGAAATGATACATCTTTGCTCATTAAAAACACAATTCCCCTTCTCTGTGATGAGTATGTAGCGTAAAACATTTTAGCATCCCATTTGCTTTTCATTTTCTCATGCTCGCTATCTGTCAAATGTGTCTTTTGCCTCTTAATATACTGATTTTGTATATGTATGCATCTGCCTTTCAACAGCCTTCTCCATTCCTGTAGGCTGCTATATCAGAAATCCAGTGCTGGTTTCTAAACAGTGACTCAGATGACCCCCAGCTGAATTTTCTCCTACCTTTTCCTGGTAATGTCACACCTAGCGACTTTAATATATGTGTCTGAGATCTCTTAGTATGACATTTAAACATATACTCTGTCTTGCTGGCACAAGATAAGCTGTGGTGGCTAATTACGTGTCTAAATCACACCATGATCATCAGCAGTGTCATAGCTAGCTACCTCTGTGTCCAAACCTATCTGGAGGTGGGGCAAACATGGTTTAATACTATCATCTGCGGTGCTTCACAGGAGGCAACCAGCTTGGACTACTGGTTTGGGGTGGGATGGAGAAGGCACCGAATGTTTGGTGCCAAGCAAGGGCTCAGCGCTCCCCCTTCAGCCAGCAGAGTCGGAGTCAAGGCAGCCAGCACAGTCTGGAGGGCAATGCAGCTCCCCAGAGGGAAATGCCATGCAGTGAGCCATGCAGCTCTGCAGGCTGCATTGGCACGGGTGGGATTTAGTTGCCGAAATACAGATGCCGCATGCTGTTTGAGACACCTTGGGGCATTCAGGGGGTTCTCACTTGCCCCACAGCCCCTTGAGGAGCAGCCCAGGGAGGCTGGGAGTCCGCAGAGCCATTATACTAGAGTGGTGAATGGCTTAACTATGTGGGAAACATGTTACCTTGAACTCTTATGCTGGGTTCAGCCTGATTTTGAGATGGAAAAATGATAATTAACATCAAATATTAAGTGGTCATAGTCATTGATACAATGACAGAAGGCATTGATATAATCTCAGGGTATGAACTCAGACAATGGTATCTGAATATCTTCACCCTGCTGTATGATGTCAAATTGGTTTGGATGTGGAGAGGAAAAGATTCAAAAAAGTTGTAGACAGCTGTCAAACTTAAAAATGAGAGTCCTTATGAATGCCATTAGAAATGCCCATTTTTGTAGGCACTGAACAAGCATCAGAATCTGCTTCTTTGCTCAACAGGATTTCTAGTACAGAGGGGTGGAAAAAAAGCCATAAAATAAAGGCATGTTCTGATGTCCCCAGCAGAGTGCCAGATACCTCTTTTATACCCATCCATTTAATGCCTGCACACAGACAGTGTCCTGAGGACATATACTGATGACACAACTTCTGGAGAGCTGGATTATCGCACAGATACTTTCTGGACTTTCTTTCTGTGTGTGCATAGAAAATAATCTGGCAGCAACATGTAAGAAACCTGCCTGGGTAACTAAGAGACAAATGAGGACAGTGTGTTTAATTTTAACTGTCGATGCTACATGCTGTCCTCATTTGTTCCTCAGCCAAGCTACTAGCATGTTTTTCTCTTAATTTGATCTGCTACTCCTAACCTACTTTATTTCTAACACAACCTTTCACCACAACAGTTACCCATCTGCCAGCTGAACAACCTTTCTTAATGCAGGGAGTAAAATAAAACATCTCCTTCTGTGCTGGAGTTCCCGAAAGCCCTAGACCAAATCTGTGGGTGATGCCTGTAGGAAAAGTGGTCCTGGTGCCACCTGGGAGAGTCTCTGAGCATCCTGCTCCTGCCAGGTATGAGCCTCCGAGGGCTGCTGTCTTCTCATTCCCACCCCGGCCCTCCTCAATTTGCTTTTTGGCTAGAGGCAGCTGTATTAAACGATCAGCACGTTCTCCCTCTTTAGATGGCCAGCTGAGAGCGTCAGGTACCAGACAGCTGAGCGATCACATCAGGGTGGAAGCTGACTCCAAATGCTGGATGTGGTCAGTTTGGGAAGCACGGGTAATTTGCTTTTCCAAACTCCAAAAGACTTGCATGCAAATGACAAGCAGCGGGCATGGAGCTTTGATACATCTTTCAAACTGTGAATAACACCCGATTAGAAATTAGCAAAGGTAGTATCTCTAGTTAATAAGGGCGATAAATGCGCTCTGAGCGTGTACATGGCCATGTCTGACCTCAGCAATATTTAAAGCTTTTGAGCAACTTGTGAAGGATGGACAAATTAGCAAAGGTAAATGGAAAAGGTCATACAATAAAACATGGGTTTTGCCCTGGGCAGATCATGGCAGAGCAATCTGATATCTTTCTTTGAGAAGGCAGCTGATTTTCTAGACAAAAGAGATGTGGGAGGTCTAGTTATGCTTCAAATACGTTTTTGATAGGATGCCACTGAGAAATCAGTGAAGCTGAAGTATTTGGGGATCAGTAGAGCTGACAATTAGGGTAAAAAACTAGCTCAAGAGGAGATGACAGCAGAGCGTGTTTCACAAGAGCGTACTGACCTGGCTTAAGGGTCTAGCGGTGTTTCTTAGGGAAGAATCTTAGGACTGATCTAATATTTTCATTAATGGAAGCATAGGTGTCCTCTGGTAGAATTTGGTATTCACACAAACGTGAGAGACATCAGCAGGACAGAAGAGTATCAGAGTATCATGCACCAGAAATTGGGTCACTTTGAAGACTGGAATAATAGAGAGGTAATAAGGTCTGATACTATAAAATGCAGTGTCAGAAAGTCTGAGAAACTGCTTATGAAAAGCTCAGCTATAAGCTGGGGGTCCATGTCTTTGAAACAGTCAGGAAGATAGAGATCCTGGGGGTGTTACTGCAACGTACTGGCTGGCCAAAATGATGATTGGTTTCTCATCAGCGTTTACAAATACCTGAAGGGAGGGTGCAAAGAAGGCAGAGCCAGGCTCTTTTCAGTGGTGCTCAGTGGCAGGACAAGAAGCAATAGGCACAAACTGAAACACAGGAGGTTCTTGAATGGCAGTGGCATAGGTTTCCCAGAGAGGTGGTGGAATCTCCATCACTGGAGATACTCAGAAGCTGTCTGGACACAGTCCAGGGCCACCAGCTCTGGGTGACCCTGCTTGAGCAAGGAAGTTGGACAAGATGACCTCCAGAGGTCCCTTCCAACCTCCACCTTTCTGTGATTCTGTGTGAAAATGATACAGCCAGGAGAAAGGCAAATGCCAGCCCTCTCAAATAAGGTATTTCCTGCAAAGAGTGGGAATTACTACTGCCATCAGAAGGGCTGCTTACAAATAAAAGTAGGCTGGAAAAAGGCCTTGTAAGCATCAGCAAGCAGTGAGGTTCTGCAATAGTTTCTCAGCAGGTGTAACGGGGAGAAAAAGCTCCAGTGGGATTTAAGAAAGAGCTTGTCAACATATAAGAGGAATATGGTCATTTGCTTGCCAGAGGGAGCAGGGGATTGGGCTCAGGTATTCCAATTGAAAGCCTGTATTTTTAAACTGCCAAGAAGGACAAATCCACCTTTTAGGGTATTTCTCCAAGCCTGAAGCTTCAGAGAGAGTCCCTTGGCATCAGCAGGTCAGTGTTATGTTTTATATTCTTTCTTTTTCTATATCATCATTTTTAAGCCCTTGCAGAAAGTTCAACTCTTCCTGTTGGCTTCCTAAATTGGGAAAAAGTACAGACATAGCAGACTTATAATACAATCTTCTGTGCTTTTCTAGGTTACTGTAAGTCTAGGTTTTGGGAAATCAAACGTGTCACTATAATTGGCCTGGGCTGCCTCCGTGATGCTCCCTGCTCCCTGCCAGAGATTTATGCGGTATTTCCTGTTATCAGAGGATTATCTTTTCTCATAATATACCAAATATCTTTAATGGTGCTCTCTGGGAAAATGTCTCCATTTAGTAGTTTCACACCTCTGGGCAACCTGCTGAGAAGTGTAGAACTCCCATGGCATAAGCAGTGAGCTAAAGCCCCCCATTCTGCACATTGCACCAGGAAATGTTTGTATTCCCGCTTTGAATTGTCCTGCTCAGGCATGGTGGCTCACACCCTTCGTGAGTTGCTCTGCTTCCACCTTTGCTCTCCTGGAGTTGTCACTAGCCTGCCTGGGGGGGAGGCTAGCAGGGAGAGAGGTAGAGGTGTGCAGGTCCTGTGTCACTTCGAGGTGACAGGAGCTGGGGGAGAGGAGGGTCAGGGACATCTCTGTGAGCTGACTCCCAGGTGTGGACTCCATTGTCCCTCCCTCTGCATGCCGTGCCTCTGTAGACCCCTGGCATGGACCTTGGCGTGTGCCTTGCAGTGCAGAGCCTCCTGAGCAGCAGCCAGCTTGTTGCAGGATTCAGAGCATCATGGAGCCAAGGTTTCCAAGAGAGAAGCTGATTCCAGGCAGGTCTGGACATACCCACCCCAGCCTCTGCCATGAACCCTAGGCCAGCCATTGCAGCCAAACTCTTACTGAGTGAGGGAGAGAGAGGAAGTTCAGGTACCTTCATGTAGGCAAGGATGTGATCAGTGCATCCTAGTGCCCAGCCCCGCACTCGGGTACTGGTCAGCGTTACGTCTTATGTTGGGCTAATGGAGGAGCTGCAAGCCAAAGGGAACAAAACACTGATGTATCTGTCAGCCAAGAAGGATAATTTCTTTTTTTTTTCCCCTTTGGCACAGAGGTGTGTATTTTACTGACGGCTTCAGCTATAAAAAAACAACAGAAAGTTATTTGTGCTGGGAGACAATAATCCATGACACACTGGGATCTGTGCTACTCTGCTCTCTGCGTCACAGATAACGGCAATGTCACAGTACATCTCCCCAGCTGAACAGAAACACCACCGCAGCAGCAGCCCAAATGCTGCAGCTCAGAGTAACGATGCCACTGCACTCGTGGCTCTTACTCAGAGACATTCTCTTTTCTGTGAATATGCTGCATATGTTCAGCTTTCCCAGCTGTGGTACGCGGTCTGGTCAGCTGGTCAGGCAGGCTTAGAGAGGCTGAGATGTTGGCTTTCAGTTCAGCTTTCTCGTGCTGCTGGAAACACTCAGAATCCGAAAAATGGGAAAGGATCCTGTTTGCATCACTCCTGCCACTAATAGCATTTTGTGGCTATGGCCAGAGTTCCACCTGGCCAGGCTCACATCGGGGAACTGGGGAGCCCCCCTTGCAGCCAGTGCTCAGAGCCTTCTCCAGCCTTGCCTTGGTCTGGAACCCCTGTCAAAGCTGGGGACTGAAGCGGAGAGGGGCTCAGAGCTGCAAGTCCTCCCTGTGCACCACACAAGTAAAGAGGGAGCAACCTGTGAGCCTGGCAGTGTCTGCTATCTCGAAAAGGCTGGAGGAGCTTTTGAGATCTTGTGTTCCTGGGCTAACTTCTTTTCCTTGACCAAGGGCTGACAGCCACATTTGTTGTGCCAGTCCTCCAGTCAGTAAAAAGGGGATAATGAGTCCACTAGCAAACATTTTATTCACCTCCTGTTTCCCCCCGCTGTTTGCAATTTGCAAAGCTCACTCCTGGCTGTGTTGCTGGCTGACTTGTTCAAAGTGCTACCCTAATGCAAGCAAGTGACTGACAGGTAGAGGGTCACCCCGCAGATCCATCCAGTAGTCTGTAGATTCCTCCTCAACGGGCTGTAACTTGAACAGCCATGTCTGGAGGTTGTCTGTGCCCTCATTTAGCAGTAGCCCAAAGCCACTCCAAGCTTGCCCACTCTCTGCACTATAAACTCCAGCCTGGGCCAGGAGACTGCCGCAGCATAGGCAACAGGCTGTTATTCTATGCTGGATAAATTGAACCCAGACTGGGTCAAGCCTGGGTGCAAGAGATATCCCAAGCTTGGTACCTCCCACAGACGTTGCAGGTCTGAACTACCAACAACACTGTGGACAAAAACATGTGGTCACATTGAGCCCATTAGTTCCTCTTTTCTCGTGGAAGCAGGCTAAGCTGCTGCTTTTTAAGACTCAGGAGACTGTAGAGAGTATTTCAAGACTCATTGCACCAAAGCCTCCCTCGCTTCAGAGCTTTGATACGCAAAATATGGAAACAAACCCGAGTTTCACCTTTTCTAATTTCTGCTCAGTGGTTGAGATTCGTCTCTCACATTTCTGGCTGCCATGGGAAGGTGGTGGTGTGGAAAGCTGATGTATATTAAAAGAGCACCGATCTGGCTCCCTGTTGCTGCTGGCTCTGATTCTCTCCATAGAGCCTGCAGTACACCCTGAATTTCTGTAGATGTTGCTGCATGCCTGCAGTCTCCCAGCAAGGCTTTTCACAGAGGGAAGCCCAAAAGTCCAGAGCATCTGGAGGAGGCTGCACTCTCAAGGGACTTTTCTTTCCTCCCTGGGCTCCAGAAAGCAAAGATACAGGCATGGAGGCTGATCTCTGCTATCTGGCAGTGAGTCTTGAGGAACCAGCTAGCTAGGATGGATTGGGATGGGTGCTGAAAGGTCACTGTGACTAAACCTGGTGGAGTTAAGAGTTTGTTGAAAATCATTGCTGACCTTGCATGCGGGCAGTGTGTCCGTGTTGCCTTGCCTGTGCCACTGGGTTCCTCAGCACTGGCCCCACACTGGTGGGTGGTGCTTGGTCTGAAAATACGGCTGTTCCTAATGTCATCTTTCTGTCTTGGGGAATCAAAGGGTTTGCAGGTATTGCATTCCCCAGTGTGTCCCAGAGCGTCCCACAAGTCTGAGCCTGGCCTTCCTCAGCACTGCGTGTATCCACCCTCTCGGGTTACAGGAGCCCACTAGCTCTGAAGCACAAGGTCTAGGGGCAGAGGGGATACCTTTTATGACTTTGGACTGCCATGGCCTCTGCAAAATAATCTGCAGAGTTACCAGCTGAAACTCCTGGTGAGCAAGCCCACACGCTCCCTGCATGGTGCTGCCCTGGGGATATTAGTTGAAGCCAGGTTAGAGATTGATGTGACTGCTCTTGACTGAGGGCGAGTAGGCAGGAATCAGCTGGGTCCTGGGAACCTGGAGTAAATCCCAGCAGATGGGAAATACTCCTTGTGACAGATGCAAGACCTTGGAAGCAAGGAACCTTCAAAGACGATTACCCTGAGATGTGATCTGTGTGAGGCACAGGGCCACTGGAGAGACTCTTGCATCAGTGCTCTCGGTGGCACGTATCATTGGGCTCCTCAGCCCCACGGGATGGACCGAGTGGGGTGGGAGGAGAGGGAAGGGAGTGGGGCAGCAGGCTGCAGGACGGGAGGGAGTTAGGCTGCTGCACAGCTGTTCTCCCCTCCTACCACCTGCCGCAAGCAAGGCACGGGGTAATGGTGATGATGGGGCTCTGCCCCTCCTTTCTCCATGCCCCTCCCAAGTAAGTCCAACTTGTTTAATTAATACAAGTCTCTGATCTGCAAACACAGGAGAAATTTCTCATGGGAGAAATTACTAAGAAACCAGACAAAGAAAGATGGTGATGGGTTTAAAGAAACATCCCTGACTGAAAAACACACAGCCAGAGCTGGAACAGAGGACTGACATATTCATGTCAGACCTGACCAGGATTTGCTGGGGCCGATCAACACTACATGATAGGCTTGGCACGAGTGTTTGCTGTGTTTGTTTATGTCCTGAAATGAAGAGTACGGTGTTTTGGGGAAGCTGGCAAGTCACTGATTGTCACTGCCCTGGAACAGAGACAGAGCTGTGAGCCCTGAATTGAAGCTGATGGTGCTCAGAATAATCAGAGGTAAGTGCAGTGGGGATGCTGCTATAAAACTATGGCCTTGTCCCAAAATGGTGGTAGCCAAAGGTCTTAGCACTAAGTGAAGTATCTGGCAAAGGTCGGGATGGAGGGCTTAGCCCTCCTCACTCGTACCTCTATGTGTCAAAGCAGCTGAGCCTGACTGCGGGGCGGGGGGGAGTATCAATATGTTGTAGGGAGTGCAAATCGTTACAAGACCAGAGGAGTTGGCAGTGCCACCCACAGCAAGCAGGGCATGGGAGAAATGCACCCCTCTGCCCCCCTCCATGCAGTTGTCTCAATGCTCCCTTCCAGTGGCATAAGTCATGGATGTCCTGAAGAGTACAGCGGGGACCATGGGGCTGTCAGACTGGGCTGTCCAAGAGGAGAACCTGACTGGTTTGAGAAACTTATCACTTCTGCCTCAACTGAAATCCTGGAACTGAGGGATTTTTGTTTGTCCTGCCTGCACCAGGCTTGCAAGAGTGTCTGGCTTCCCTGAAGACCAAAGTGCAGGAGCAACCAGCAGAGCAGAGCTGATGGTGTGCACTGGAATGGCAGCTGCTGTGGAGGAGGCACAACAGGGCGTTCATGCCCTGCAGGTGTAGGGGTTCACATCCTGTGTAGGTGTATGGGATCCATCCAGATGCCCATCCAGCTCAGCATCCCGGCGGCTGGTGGTGCGTGCTTGGGAAGAGTGCAAGAAGAGGACAAGTGTGCAGTGCAGCTTCTCCAAAATACCCTCCCAGCTCCCAGCAATCTGCAGCTCAGGGACTCTCTGACCAGAGAGTTAAGCCGTCAATGGGTTTGTCCTCCTTGACTTTGGCCTTTTGAATCTATGTTGATGTTGAGCATCCCTAACACCCTGTGGCAAGGAGTCCCACAGCTTAATGAAGCATTGCATGAAGAAGCACCATTTCTTGTTTGCTTTGGACGAACCACTTCCTACGTTCATTTGATGCTCCCCCACCTAGTTCTGGTATCAGAAGAGACGGCACATATCTTGGGCTTTGGCAAATACACTGAAATCTGCCCAATCGAACCTAGACCCTGGCAAGTCTAAGGGCAGGCTTAGGCTGCATTTCAGCTTGCAGGCTGTGGATTGCCCATCACTTTTAAGATTTGCAAGTTATCTAGACTCAGACCCTATGGCTTCATCTTTAGCAAAGAGAGGGCGACCTCACCAGATACATCTCCTCACCTAAAATGCCAGGCCAGAGTCAAGGCACAAGCTGCTCAGGAGGTCCTTGCTCTGCAGGTGGAGCTAGAAGCAGGGCTGGGTGAGACCCTGGCTGTGCTGGGCTCCTGGTATCGCTGCCCCCCATGCCCCTGCGGGCTCCCTGCTCTGCTGGCACATGGTGAGGAGGTAGGGTCCCTGGCTGGCCGTGCCGCTCGTGGGACCTGAATACCTCGCCCCAGACTGGGGATGACGCAGAGATAAGCCCATTCGCCCCCACACGTGCATCAGGGGAGAGAGAAGGCGGTTGGCCGACGGGACCGAGCCGCTTTCTGAAGGGCTCTGGGCGGGTGGAAAGCATCTGTGCCCTGCTCAGCAAGCAGCAGTGGTGGCAGCTAGTCTCCCTCGAGGTCTCATGTCCTTTCAGCATTAGCCCTGCACACAAAGGGAGGCCGCTTTGCACGCTGGCGGGAGATAGTCTGGCCTTAAGCAGCACAATCACCTCTTTCACTGCTTTCAGCTGCCTTGCTCCCCTCTGCACCCCCCCGAGGGGCTGGGAGCAGAGCCCAGGGATGGGGAGCCTGGGGATGGGGCGCCCTTGGCCAAGAGATCTGCCACCCTGGTTATTTGAAGCGACTGCACTCCTTGCTCAGCTCCTTTCAGATCAGCAGTTCTCCTTTGTACCAACAGTCACAGCACTGAAACGGCGACATGGCTCCTGTAGCAGCCGGGGGAGAAATCTTGGCCCCATGCAAGGGCAGGGTTTTCAGCTGGGCCATCGTCTCCCCTCGCCAGCACCTCCCTGTGCCCGTACCCTGAGGGGCAGTGGGTGCTCGGCAGCCCTGCCAAGGCGGACGCTTTGACCTGGCAACCCCCCCTGTCGGTTTGGGTGCCGAGATCTGGCATACCTGTTTGGGAACAGTGCTCTGGCATGCCCGTTCACCCCTTGGGGACAGGGAATGGTGGCCCGGCTCCTCTCCCTGAGCGGTCTGTGAGGTGACATCTCGGCTCGGGGAGCACTGATGCTCAGGGCACCGGGTCATTCACCCCCTTCTTTCCTCTTCCCTGTCATGTATTTTGGGGCCTCCATTCACTCTCTCCAGTCATTCATCCCCCTGCCCCGACATGTTGATTTAGAAGTTGCCCCTTATTTTGGATAGTCCCCCGACTCACCCCTACTTCAGGGAGGTGCACCGGGGATTGAAGGAGGTGGAGGAGCAGCCCTGGCTGGCATAGGTACCAGCATCAGTCGGGCTGCAGGGTAGGCAGGCATTTGGGGGAAAAGTGGTGGAATTTGATTTTCTTTTTCCTGTTTTAAAGAATACCTTAGGACTTCTAAATCCTGCTCGGAAATCTGCTTTGTCAAAGGCCAGCCCTGCCTCCTAGAGCCTGCTCCCTTTAGTTTCTTTGTGCTTCTGAGCAATCTGCTCCTACACATGTTAAGAAGCACTTAGCGAGTGACTAAAACAAAGCCTTAGAAAAGGAATAACCTAAGGATTTAATAAACTGCAAACGAAATTATATAAAAAAATTTCCCAGGCAGTTGAGTTTTCAGTGATTAAGAAAATACAATTTCCTGTAATTAAATCTTAACAAGAAATGTTATTAAAAACACTCTGTCCCAGCTTTTGTAATAATTGCCCATTCCCCCAGAACAGTAAACAGAATTAGAGTCTGCAACACACACTGTAATCCATGTGTCATTTTGATCAAATTTGCCTTAATAACTTTATCTGAAGAGAAAAGTTGAATCAGTGTCTGAAATGGAAACCCCTGCATGGGAAATGTGACTTGTGGCTGCTGCTGGGGCTGGGGCAGGGGACAGGCAGGGTGGAGGGGGTGCTGGCACCGGCCCGGGTGGGTGACGCTGGCAGGGCTGCCCTGTCCTGGCATGGGCTCCCTCCATGGCTGCTGCGGCACCCTAAGCCCCGGGGGTTAACAGGCTCGGTGCTCCTTTCCGTGTTGTGGGGCACGTACCCTGCTTGTGGGTCTACTCCTCAGCATCTCCATCCCAAACTCCTCTGACACCCCAGCTACCCCATGGTGCCCCAAACCTCCGTCCTGGGAAGCCCTGCTCCACAAGGGTCATTTGCCCATGTCTGTAGTTTCAGCCCCTTCCCACATTGTTTCTTGTGCCTGGTGAAGTACTCCTGGTGCTCCCTTTCACATGGTGTTCAGTGCCACCGCTGCCACCTGCATTTTAGGGCCGGGGCTGGGCTTTGTGCTGACACATCCCTGTCCCCCGCTCCTCGGGTCCGGCTGCCGGGGGGCTCTGGCTGTGCAGCCTCCGCAGCCTTGCCTGTGCTGCTCTACCCTCCTTCCCCCTGCCTCCTGTGCGCCTACAGCCCGCTGTGCCGTTTCTGCCCGTGCCCCCTTCCAGCAGCATCTCCCTCCTGCTGGCCCCTTGGTTCTTCTCCCCCGCTCAGGCTCCCCGGCACTCGCCCAGCAGCGGCTGGGCCTCGCTGCGCGCCGACGGGGGGGTTTCCCCCCCTGCCCTGTTGCTCTCCCCAGCGCGGCTGGCAAGGCGTTCTGCATTTCCCCTGGGATCCCCTCCAAAACCTGCCCCCGAACAGCCGGGGCTGGGAATAAAAGTTGAGCGGAGCGTGGCGTGGGGAGCACTGGCACATCCTTCCCGGGTGACAGAGACTAACCAGGAGCTCTGTCAGCCGGCTGACAATTTCCAGCCTAACCTGAAATCAGTCTGACAGCAGCAGGGCAGCCCACTCACCTGGGGGGTAATTTTTAAAGCCAGTAATTGGCTGTCATTGCTGTTGAGTCAGGCTACGCCACTCGCCCTCCGGCAAAGCCTGGGAAACGGATGGGGAACCTGCTTGTGCAGAGGATGAAGGTTTCTCACGTCTGCCAGAGCGGCCACAGGTAGAGATGGGGCAGCGGCTGCACATGCTGGGCAGGGCTGTCCTGGATGCTCCTATTCTGCATCTTGCAGCGCCTGGGAAAAATAAAGTCCCTGCTATGAACAGGAGCTGTTTGCAGCCAATGTGAAAGGGGAAGGGATCTTGTGAACAGCTTTGCTGCAGAGAGCTGCTGGCAGATTTTTCTAGGAAGGGCAGAGAGACTTGGAAAGCAATGGTGTGGTACCAAAGGGAGGGGTGCAGGCTTGGATTCGGGGTGCTCTTGCTTCAGATGCTGTTCCTGGCCACAGGAGGAGGCTGGTTTCTCTTGGAAATGTCCAGATGTGCTACAGGGCTGCAGAGCGTCTGCCAGCAGTGGCAGAGCACGGCACTGAGCAAAACATGGATCCGTTGTCTGCAGGGACATCCCCAGGTGGAGGTGAAATGTAGAAACTAGGGCGATTTGAGGAGAACAGAGAAGCTTTTGAACTACTATGCCATTTTTTGTCAAAGGGCAAACATCTGGACATGCTGTACAATTCTGTTCAGTAGGACACTGCATTTTCCCACCCTTTGAGCTGTAGTTTAAGAATCTGCTGTCCTTGTTCTCCTCTAGTGATCCAGCTTCCCAACTAGATGTACCCCAACCCTTGTGCCTCGTATGAGACCCTGTAACCCATGGAGGCTCTCCTCGTTGCATTGCAGGAGATATAAGCCAACCCAAGCAGAGAGGACTCAGCTTCTCAAGGAGAACTTGAAGCCTGAACTATGAACCCCACAAGGCTCTGTACATAGAAAGAAGCATGCATTCAAGCCAGAAAACCTAATGTTGCGCTCCATGTCCTGGCCCTGTCAGTAGGTTCCTGGCTGTGAGAAGAGGACAAATCTTGCCAAGGTGATGCTGGCCAGCCAGCATGGCAAATAGGAGGAAGATAGATGGTGGAACGCCTCTATCTATCTATCTACCTACCTATCTATCTACCTACCTATTTTTCACTCCAACCTCCCTTTTTCTACAGTTACACCAATCCATCCATTTCCCTCTAGCAGAGAAATGCCGCATTACACTGTTTGATGGTAGCATCTCCCTCTCTGAGTAGTGTTTCTGTAAGGGCAATCATCACAGTATCAAGGCATTACCTGCCTACACAAGAAAAGGCTCAGAAAGTGCTCTGCACCTGTGAAATATGGTCATGAACCATTTTCTAGCTCTGAAAACCCCCAAACAAACATACAGCAGATGCCGTCTCTCTAAACAATGTTTCTTGCTGAAACTAAGTTATTGGCTGTACGGGATCCAGCGGTCCCGCTACCCTGCAGAAGCCGCACACTCCCGCTGGACTCAGTCCTGCATTATTTCAGGGAGGTGGCAGGGCAGACTCCGCAGCCTACATACTCCATCAATGCATTTTGCTGGCCGATTTCTTATCTGTCGGAATCTAAAATGCCTGCTGCTGTCAGAGTGTTTGAACAAACTGCCAAATCCTCGCTCCGTGTCACACTGCTGGCATCTGGTGCTTGTTCTGGCAATAAACCAGTTTATACTATCACGATCCAACCCAACGGTTCTCCTGAGTCTGTGCGGGATGGCTCGGGAAGGCAGTTTCCTTTTTGTAAGGTTTTTATTAAAAACAACATTGGAGCGAGGAGTTTCTATGCTGAAATTGTGGAAGCAGTCAGGGGATTGTTTTTTTATAGCACGTCGTGCAGCCGGTGTTTTATGTGCATTCTTCCTGCAGGGGATTCTTCTCTTCCTTCCACAGGTGTAAATGAGGAGTCTTTTTACTGGAGTTACCCTGCTGTGAAGCAGGTGTAAGTGAGAGGAAAATCAAGCCCCAGCTAAAAAGAATTGGCAAAGATAAGGTCTTGGGAGCATGTCAGAGATGGCTGCTTCAGTAGGTACTTGAGGAATATTCTCTGTCAACCCAGACAGTGGGGCCATCAGCAGTAGAAACCAAGTTCAAATAAAAACTTCCTCAGCTATTCAGTGGAAAGCAAGGCTACAGCAGGGCTAGGCTTCAAATACCAGGGCAGCCTCTGTGGGAATCTGCTTACCTCTCAGGGGAGGGCTCGGTACGACCAAGCAGCTCTGATGAGAAACTGGGGGATCCTGGGCTGGTTTGAGTACAAAATGGCATTTGAAAACAGCCAGCTCTGAACCTTCCAGCAAAGGAGAAATTATTTCAAAAGAACCGGTGTCACGAGTGAGTCAGACACGCTGCTTTGAAACTGAGCTTCTCGTGGCATCTCAGCACCTGAAATCTGCTGGGGGTTGAGTTGTTTCACGCTTGATGTGTCCACAGCAGCGCTTTTAGCTGTGAGCCCTCAGGTGTACGGAGGGGTGTTGCAGTGCCTTGTCTGGGAGTTGGGGTCCAAGGGCCCGGGAAAAGTTTGTTTGGATCAAAGTCAGCGTGGGGTCCTCTCAGCTATTACCTGCCAGAAGTCCAGCACAGGGGGATGAGATACTCCCGGTATTTCACCTTGTGTCTCTGTCTTTTGGAAGTCTGGCCTTACTGCCCACTGAGAAGAGAAGTGATTGGAAGCTCATCTAGCTCCAGCCACTGGAGTATGAGGGTTTATCTGAGCGAAGGAAGGAGAAGGCGTACAGCTGGGCCACAGGCAGTGCTCCAGGAAACCCCTGGATGGGTTATGAAAGCTGGAAGGTTAACACTGAGGCCTCAGGTAGCACTTGTGAGGAAGGCACCTGCTATACCTTGTGCGCACTGTGCCTTTGCTGGAGAAGACTAATGCTCACCTGCTGCCCTGGGGTACCACCCCCAGCACCCCTCCCTATTAAATAGGACAGTGACCTTTTAGAAACCGATCCTAAAACCTTGCCCATCTAGTGAACCCACTCTTGGAGACCCACTGCTAGGAGATGTAAGTCAGACCAGAGCTGGGCTGATACAAAGCTATAGCATCCGAGGAGTTTATCCATCAGGAGACTGTCAAGATGATTTCTGCGCTGAGGGTGTCTAACACCGCCGCTGTGGTCCTGCCCAGCAGTGTCCATGCTTCCCATCTCACCTCTTTCCCCTGGCCCCACAAACAGCCAGTGCCTGAGCTCACTTGGCTTGTACCTTACCTCCAACTTCAGCATCCGTTGCTCCTCCCTCTTCTAGGCAATACAGTCCCCTCTCTCCTCCACCTCCTCTAGGGATGGAGCAGCATGACGTGATTAAAAGTCGAAGGCTGGAAGGAAAGGTGGCTTTTCTGTAGGAGCAGACACAAACAAGAAAACCTAGAGAGCTCATGTGCCTGGCTCAGTTTCATTAAGGTTTTTAGCTTTTGGCTGATGACAGGTGTTGAGTTAAATCTCAAGTTTGCCTCAAGTTGCGCCAAGGGAGGTTTAGACTGGACATTAGGAAAAATTTCTTTACTGAAAGAGTGGTCAGGCCTTGGAACAGGCTGCCCAGGGAAGTGGTAGAGTCACCATCCCTGGAAGTATTTAAAAGACGTGTAGATGAGGCGCTTAGGGACATGGTTTAGTGGGCATGGTGGTGTTGGGTTGATGGTTGGACTTGATGATCTTAGAGGTCGTTTCCAACCTTAATGATTCTATGATTCTATGATTCTATGAAATCACTCTGGTCATGTTTTATAGTCATTAAAAAAAAAAACCCAAAAAGAAGAAGTGAGAGATCATAAGCCATTTTCAGTAATTCCCCTCCCTTTGTGTTACTGCAAAATTTTAATTATCTCGCTCTGCACTTTGCACTGATCTTTGGACGTTAAAACTGAGACCTTAAGCTAAGGATCATGCTCTAATTTGGCATCACTGTTGCATAGTAATACAGCTCCTTTGGCACTTTTTGCAAACCTTGAATTCTCCTTCTAATCCTGCACTGGCTGTGGGTGCAGCAGAGCTCTCTGCTTTGGCCGTGGCTCTTTTGAACGCCATCCACTGGATCTGTCCCTGTCCTAGGAGGCCATGCAATCAGAGTGACATTCTTCAAAGTCAGCATGCCCTGCAGATGTATGCATGCAATTAGTAACCTTCCTACCCACTTGAATTTTTGGTATCAACCCTTCCTTCCCTTTGAAAATGCCTCAAGAATGATCCCACTATGGCCTTTATCATCCATCAGAGGCCTGGAGATCCTATAAAGTCAGAAGGAATGTGTAAATACCTGTTTTTCTCTAAGAGGACCCAAAGCAGTGAAGATCTGTGGGACTTTGAAGCTGAGGAACTCCTCGCCAGAGGATGTTAAGCTGCCAAAGTTTTTATGGGTCCAAAAAGAGACTGGACCCAGAGGCAGCTCCCAACGAGTTCCTGTGCTCCTCCTTGGCCCCGTCTTTCTGGCCGATGGGTGGGCTGGGCTGATGCACAGCCTGCAGACACACAAAACCAATGCGTGCACCCGTGTCCTGCTTCTCTGCCCAGCTGGGGGGCAAATACTTTCCTGCAGAGAAGTGGGGAGAACAGGCAGGTGCACAAATATGTAAAGCTGCTGCAGGTAAATGTTACAGCGTGCATTCTCTGGAAGCCACAGCCAGCCTTTAAAGCACAAATGCCTGTCTGCTTCTGTTCATTTGAATTTTGCTTGGCTGTTTTTTGAAGGCTTTGAAAGGGCTCTAAGTTTGTGCTGTGTTATGCATGTTCAATAATGCATTTCCTGTTCACAATGTTTAAATTGTTATCTTCATTGTTATTTATTAAAACATCTCCAAGAATGTCTGGACATTCATGGCTCTGCATCTCAAGTGATTCATTAAAACACCCACTTTCCCTGTCAGAAACTCCACTTTTGCATTATATTGTGATCTCCACCACTGAGTGGGTGAGAGACCCCATGTAAGGCAGGATAAAATCTTTGTCCCACTGCACATCCACAGGACAGAGGTGTCTGCGCAGACTCTTGCAGATGGATGTGAGCGTATACTTTCAGTTCTCCCCTCTTGGTTACAGGTGAGCCAGCTCTCCCTTAGTGTTAACCCCTGCTAGCAGGGCGCTGAGCTTCAGATGTCCCACCCCTGTCTCCTCAGCATGGCTTAGGAATTTAAGTGTCACACCTTGATAACCTGGCTACAGGGCTTCTGGATTAGAGCTGGCCAGTGCCGAGCTCAGAAGATGGGCAGACGAAGCTGGCAGGCAGAGTCTGCACTGATACCTGCAATAATCATGATGGAAAGCTCATGTAAGAGCAAAGATAGTATTTGCAAACCCAGGGAAAGCGCACTATCTTCAGTCAGCACTCCCCTCTGTTTGGCTCTTGTGAGACCGCATCTGGAGTACCGGGTCCAGTTTGGGGCTCCCTGGGAAGAGATACCAACAAACTGGAGTGAGCCAAGAGGAGGGACACTGAGATGGTTGGGGGCTGGAGCACCCAGCATGTGAGAAGAGTCTGGAGAAGTGGGGAGCTGTTTGCTGTCTCCGGCTGTCAAAAGAGCCATTGCAAATAGGATGGAGCCAAGTTGTTTTCAGAGATGCACAGCAAAGGACGAGCGGCACAAATCGCTCCAAGGGAAATTGTGATCAGGCATAAAGGAGAAAAAGATCGTCCCCGTGAGAGTGGTCAAGCACTGGAACAGGTGCCTGGAGAGTCTGTGGAGTCTCCATCCTGGAGATATTCACAGGAGGCTGGACTGGGTGACTTCCAGAGGTCTCCACCCTGAATTCTTACCTGGTTATAGCTGTGTTGACTCTGCGGCTTATTGGAGGCAACATTTCATAACCAGCCCTTCTCCTAACAGTCCCTCTCTTGATCTCCAGACAGAGCTTGCTCCTCAAGCTATACCTTTTGCCTCTTGCCACCTTTACACAAAACACAAACGGTCAAGGAAGACGTTTCTTCCTTCCAAGTGCCCAGAGTTGCCAGCAGGCTTCCCTGCCTAAATTTTGGTCTCCCGAATGCAAACTCCACCTTGCTCTGTTGCAGGCAAGACCTCCCTCACCCCAGCGAGCTGTCCCAGAAGGAGCTTTGCAGGTCTGGGAATCAGGTCGCAGAGTTCCCCAAAATCTCCGGAGGAACAACGGTGCCACCAGATTTTAGCTTGTTCCCTCTATCCTCCAATTCGAGAGCGAGCAGCATCAAATAAAGCTAGCGGGAGCTGGGCTTAAAAGCAGCAAAAAGAGGCGTCTCTTCCCAAAAGAGGTAATTACTCTGCCTCACTCTTTGCTGCAGGATGTTATGCTAAAGTTTCCGTTAAGTCCAAAAGAGGAAAACCCTTTTGGGTAGTTACTAAGCACGAAGAAACTGCCTCTGTTTCAGGAAGTCCCTGTGTTGAAAATGAGTTGAGAGGAAAGGGATTAAGAGCAAATTTTGCATATGCCTGCCCTGCTCTACCGTGGCCACTGTCAGGGACAGGATCCTGGGATCCTGTGGGATCCTGTACAGATGTTCTTATGGAGGGAATGCCATCTTCCTCGCTGCAAAACTCACCCTATTGCAAAATGGCTAACAAAAGACCTACTAACCATCTTCTGTGAGGCAATTAGCTAAGACAACGAGCAGCCTGGGTTTCTGTGTTTCTTGGGAGAGTGTGCCACTTGCATTCCCAGGCAGCTGTGCAGTCTCTTGCTCTTACCTGGTCAGTAGAGATTTTTGAGGGAAGTGGCATTTGACTATAGCTGTGCAAATAAGCACTGCTTTGGTTTGCTACAGGAACAGCAGCATTAAAAAAACCCAAACCCACAACTGGGGTTCATTGTGAAATTCATTATTTTTCAGTTTCCTGCTGAGCAGAAAAATCATCTTGTGTTGACTAAATGACTCAGTTTGAAAGCAAATGTTCTGCTTAGGGATCTAAAAAAAAAAGGTCTAATGGGCTATTAGAAATCGGTAAAAATAAATGGTTATTTCAACAAGAAAACCTGAAACAGCTAATTCAGAAAATGTTGAAATGGAGCCTTTGAACTTCTCAGTTTTCTTTCCCTCAGTTGAAATAATTCGCTGATTTTTGCAGTGATCCATGACTTGGCTTGGTCAACCCAAAAATATATCTTTTAGTGAGAAGCAGTGACCCTGAAAATTGGCTCCTTCTCCTGCTCAGGACCACCCCTAAAATGTACTCCTGCTCCTGCCATGCTGATTTTCAATTGCTGCAGCTGCACTGCTGTCCTTGCCACTAATCAGCTCTCAAGCACATCCCTGAGACACTGCTTCCCTGGTGAAGGTCTTCTAAAGAAAAAGCTGTCGCAGGGTTGTCTGCCTCATTTCAGCCTTCTCCTCCTCAAGGGTCGTTCTCACTTTGCTTCTGAAGTGACTGGATGGCTTTAGATACACTTTCAGCTGTCCAGCACGCAGCGCTTGCCATGGTCCTTGCCTTGCTGCCGGGTGTGGAAAGTGGCACCGCAAAAAGGCAAGAGCAGCAAGGGTTGCAAAAGCCTTGTGGAGGCCCGTGTTGTTTAGGAGGGATTATGGCGTGTGCCTCGTCTCGCCGGAGGTCCTAGGATCCCATGGTGCTCATGCAGACCCCCAGGATAGCTCCACGTAGCCAGGCTCAGCTGCTTTAAGAGAGGACAGCGTGGATGCTGAACATTTGATTTTAATCTTGCAGTGTGAGGTGGCTACGATGATACGGAGCAGTGAGGTGCTGCGGATTTGGAGGCTGACTCAACAGCGGCACATTTCAAGCACAGGCGAGAGCGCTGGGTATGTCTGTGCCACCATGGTAGCTCCAGGCTTAACTCTGCACGCCAACTCAAACTCCTTGGTTGCCCGCACTGTGAGTCCTGCATCTTAAATTTGAAGCCCGCACACGGATGGCGTGGACACAGGCAGCTCGAGCCCGTGACGGGGCGAAGGTGGGCCCCGCTCGGCAGGCATGGGGAGATGAGCCGGGGCAGAGCGAGATTTCGCACGCTCTGCTGCAGATGGATCGCGTGTCCTTGGGAAAGTAATTTCCTCCATCTGTGTCTTGGCTCCATCTCCCACGAGTGGAGCGCGGGGAGGGTAACCCGTTTCCCTGGGGGCTGCGAGGATGGATTCGTTAGCGTCCACGAGGAGCGCAGCGGTGTCGGCGGGGAAGGCTCTGGGGAGGGCAGGGTGGTGATTAGTCACTTGTAAACGCCCCCCCTCGCTCGCAGGGATCCGGGCGCTCGCTAAACCGGGTTCCAGGCAAGCGGAAAGAGTCCTTCTCCCAGCTGCTCTTCCTCTCAGCCCCCTCTCGCCTCGCAGAGCTGAATGCAAAATTAACACATTTATCACATGCCGCCTGAAAAAATAGAGAGAGATCAATTTAGAACAGTCTGTATTTGCAAACATCTGAGACCAAAATAATGCAAGCAAACAGTTGCATGACAACTCCGCTGTTGCTTTTCATCCGAAGCCCTTCGCTAGGGTGGAGCATGCGGCCCCCTTGCCTTGCTTTTCACTGTCCTCTGGCAGGTGATGCAAAACACTTCCACACTCAAGTCTCCAGTTATTCCAGCAAAAGCTTTTTAAGGGACACCAAATGGGATCTCAGCCAATGACCCATGAACATCACCGGCTGCCCCAGCACCCTTGCCTGCTGCATGGGCAGGTGCTTCCCATGGTGGTTTTCTCTACACGGCGTGGCTGGGGTGTCCTTGGTACTCTGATCCTCAGGAGAAGACAATTTCTTCCACAGTGGACTCCCACTTACAAACAGCTGGAAGAAGCTGAGAGTGTCTGCATTGCCAGGCTGGGAGAGACACTTTCTCTCCTGTAGGAAAAAGCAGAATCTGATTTTACCCGCATTTCCTAATAACAATCAGAAAAAGCAGTGGCCCCGGAGATAAACGCCCTACCTCTGTGAAGCACATACAGTGCAATAGGAGCAAGCTCCTCTTCCAAAATGACACTGTGCATCTAGCCGTACCCTCCAGAGGTCCTGGTGGGGGATGAGGAGCAACCTGAGCTGCCGTGGCCCTCAGAGCTCCCAGCTGACGCTGTCAAGAGGCGCTGCTTCCCAGCGTATGTTGTGGCAGGGTTTGTTTTGCTGTGGTGTGGGTCCGTCCCGTGGGGCTGAGGCCTGTTGAGGTGTCTGCAGTGGAAGAGACTCCTCGTATGGAGATCTCGGGGGGTCTGAGCCTGTGCGAGGGAAGGCGATGCCTTAGGAGGGGAGGAGACCTGTGAGGTGACTTGGTGGACGGTCTGTTAGACCCAGTTCCCTGCTGTAACTGACCCATGCAGTGACCTGACACTGGAAGGGTGACCCTCAGGCGGGTTATTTGTACAGGCAGGAGTGGATGTTAAGGTGCAGAGGCAAGCGGGGAGAGCTGTTTATTTGTAATCTGTGCCAAGCCTTCAGAGCCAACTCTCTTCGCCATGCTTCTTTCTCAGTTCTCCCTCTGTCCCACCCTGCCTCTTGTTGTCACTGTCACAGGCTCACAAGGATGATGGATGAAAGGCCTTAAAAGCAGCTGGTTTCACATTTCATCATTGTCACATAATTCGCTTTCTTCTTTGCCTGAAACCACTCCCACTGCCAGAAATGCCCTTGGCATCCCAAGGTGTGCTCTTCCCTCGCCGGCGCCCAGCCAGGGATTGCCCGTTGGAGTCAGGTGCCTCTGCAGTTTTGCAGAGCCCCTGGATGCCTTGAGAGGAGGGATTCATCACAACCCTCTACTTCTGACAGCTGGAGATGACGGGGTTGACTTTCATCACAGGACGAAGGGGTGATCTGAGTATGGCAGGGACATCCGTGCGGAGGTGACCAAACAGCTCTGATGAGGGAGGGAAGGGAGCCAGGCTGGGAGACCTTGGTGGCCCAGGGACATGTGGGAATGCCTTTGGGACCTCTGTGTGCTTGTGCAGCTCAGCCTCCTGCTAGCCACATGCTGGGTAGCTCTGCTCTGCTCACGGGGAGGGGTGGCAGCCGTGCTCCTGGTGCAGCGGGCAGGAAGGTGACTCCTTTGGGGGTTGGCACTGGGTGTCTTGGGTCCTCTGTGGCACCAAAGAGGGTTCCTGTTGTGGGCAGCAGCACCCTTGATGTGGGGGACAGAGGAAAGCAAGTCCCACAGGGACCACAGTGCTGGCACCCCTAATGCCCATGGATAACCACAGTGCGTCTCCCTGTCACCTCTGTGTGCCCAGGCACGGCCAGATCTCACACTGCTTCCCCCCGCGCTGGCAGGCTCAGGTCCAAACCATGCCTCCCAGACAAGCCCTGCTCCTCAGGAGGGATCTGGGCAGGGACTAGTTAGAAAATATTTTCACCGTTGCTTCTCAGGTTCCCTCTGCTTGCAGTGCAAGCAGGTGAAAAGCTGGGTTGCAACCCCCCTTGCAGACAGCTGTGATTGAATGCCTAAGGAGGGGAGGGGTAGGAAAGGAAGAGAAGAAAAGAAATGATTGAATAAAAAAAACCCTGAAGTAAAATAAGAATCAGTGTGAAGCAAGAGAAGACATTGTAAATCAAATCTTGCAAAAGGAGGCAGAGAGCAAACACTTCAGCCAGGTCTGAGCCACCACCAGTTATTTATTCAGATAACATATTATTAGTGAGGAGAGACACTCACATCTGATATATATCTCTCAGTCCCAGAGAAATATGAAAAGGCAGCTGGCTCTGCCCTATCAGAACCATTCCAGATGTTTTCAGCTGGTGTCAGACGTGCTACTTGGCATTGCAAAGCAAAGGAAAAAAAAAAAAGAGGGAAAGACGGGAAAAGAAATGTCATCATCTTATTTTTAAAACACAAAAGGAAAAAAAAAATCATGGCTTCCCATGGTGTAGTTGTCATTAACAGCTGAAACAGCAAGAGAGAGAGAGCAGAACACCGGGCTCCTATTTACCATTGTTAATGAAGCGCTAATTGGTAGTTTAGACATTCTTAAATTATTGTGGGGAACATTTCAAAAGTGTCAAGAGCCCAAGATCCATTCTCAGAAGTGCCTCCCCAATCTGATTTCAACATCTGAGTCGTATAGATGCTTTTGAAAATTTTTACCTGAACAGTCACAACTGAGATTGGAGCATAAATTTTGGTGCCAAGTGCTGCAGCACGGAGCAGCGGCCGTGCCCCAAAGGATCTGATGAATGTGATAGAAGCTGCAGGAGGAAGCGCAGTCGCCCTGTTCCACAGCTGGGGGATGAAGTTATGCAGGGATTAAGGGTGGCACCTATATTGCTTTATTAGATAATTCTGGAAACAATCCAGGCTAGCTGCAAGCGTGCCACCCTGCCAGCCCTTGCAGCGTGCCTCTCAGCTGGCACTTGCTGACGCCTGCTGGCACCTCCAGGCTCCTGCCAGGCCACAGCTGCCCATTTTGTGCTTTGGTGATTAACCAGCCCTGCTGTGAGCCCGTGGGGGTTGAGGTGATAAGCAGGGAAGGTGTTGAGCGAGGTAGTGCCTTACCTGCGGAGATCAGCTAGTCTGTGGTTAACACTGTCTGCAGGGAGGGGAAGCTGGAAGCTGTTGCAAGACCACGCTTTCTGCCTTTCGTCAGGAGAAAGGAGTAAGCTGCAAAAGGAGCATCGAAGATAAACACAAGCAGTATTGAGGAGAGGCAAACACGGAGCTGGGATGCAGCCGGAGACAGTTACCATAGTTACTCCCCATCCCTGCAAGGAGGGAGGCTCAGGCAGCTGCCCACTGCTTTGGCACGCAGAGCAGAGGTATCTCCCGGGGGTGCTGCTGGCAGTGGGAGGCAACTCGGGGGGAACATCAGTCTGTTAGCTGTGCCAACCTGGGCAAGGAAAATGTCCCTGCCGCTCTGGCAGCCTTGAGGGTGATGGGGCACGGTCGGGCATGTAGGACCTGGGGGTTTTGCTAAGGAATGGGCAAAGCTGCAGGAGTACAAAGAGCATCCAGAGGTTGGTTGCAGACTTAACTGGGCTGGTTGTGGTGTAGATATGGG
Organism: Fulmarus glacialis; assembly: GCF_000690835.1. Classification (NCBI taxonomy): domain Eukaryota; kingdom Metazoa; phylum Chordata; class Aves; order Procellariiformes; family Procellariidae; genus Fulmarus; species Fulmarus glacialis. The sequence continues at coordinate 44,215 of NW_009228777.1, forward strand.
CCTGGGAACCTTAGGGGAAAAGAGGGCTTCCCTTGAGATTCCTTGTTTGGCATCAGGTCAGGATTGCAAGGATAATTGGCATCTGTAGTCCACTTGGGGAACTGAGTTTAGATCTCTTTAGGGCCACTGGAGGAGGTGCATGGAGGATCCCATAAACTGTTCACCCATCTTGATTATGCAGGTTGTCTCTCTGCTTTTGGGGTCCCTTGCCCCAAAGAAAACAGCCAAACTCGGGCTATGCTTTGGGCCCAGAGCTAAGCCATCACTGGGATGACACAGAGCATGCCTTACCTGCACTCAGTATGTGCCTGAGCCCCAAAAAACAGCTGGATACTTGAGCCGTGCTATGGGATGACTAGGGAGAAAGGGCAGTAACTTTTCCCCAGCAAGAAAAGGCCTTCGGGTCACAGCAGCTGACGTGCAGTGACACCTCCTTGGCCACGGACTGGCTTTTCCTCTCAGAAAGAGTAAGAAGGAGAGAGACATTTACCTGTGAGCGAGAGATAAGCAGCCTACAAAATGAACCACAAGGCCCTGGAAGTTGCCCGTTCAGTTCCAGCCCACCGACGGTCACCTGCAGCACGCCGGCTTGGGGCTTGTCTCCTGATGGGCAACCCCAGCACCGGCCAGACCCGCTCGCGCCGGCTGCCAGCAGTACCGCTGCTGCTTCCCTTGGGTGCAGGGCTCGCCTCGCACCGTGATGTGCTGGGTGCCTCGGTGCAACAGGGCTGTGTTGAGCTCAAAGCCAGAAAGTTTGCGGATACAGAGATCCGATGCAGGGGTGGCCAGAGCAGCTGTCGGCTGGGGACCGTGCCAGGCAGCCCTGTCCCCCAGGAAGGGGGTCAGCATGGCATAGGGGCTCCCAGGGCTCAGCACCCTCCGCAGGCTGTAGCTGAGAGCCGCGTATAGGCTGGCTGGGACCGTAACCATGGCAGCAGCAGCTTCTGCATCACAACGTGGCTTGGGGACACTAAAAAAAAAAAAAAAAAAAAAAAACCAAAAAAAAAAAAAAGGGAAAAAAATAAGAAATTTTAATAAAT
>NW_009228777.1:45282-70820 GCF_000690835.1 Fulmarus glacialis
TATACAAGCTTGCTGGCGGATCAGGTTTACTGAATGCCTTTCACCTAGGCAGGGCCTGCCCCTGGGCACCAGCTGAAGATGTGATTTTTAGAGGAAGCCAAGCATGTGCTCTGGGAAATCAGGTCTTGAGCATTCAGCTGGATCCACGGAAGGGGGTCCGCCGGCTCCTGTGCTCCTGCAAGCTCTCATTACGCTAATAGGGAGCACGGGGCAGAGACATGGGTGCCGGCACCCTTGCTGTGTGCTTAATAAAATGCCTGAAGCTCCTCTACGTATTTTTATTAAAAAAGTCTCAGTGCCTCAGCAAAAGGAAGGGGGGGGATGACTAAATTGCTGTTGAGCGACATGTTGAGACATGAAATCAAGTGGAGCGCTACATTTTTAAATTAGTTTTTGACAGTCCTTTCCCCAGCGTCTCACCAGGCTGTAGCTCCTGGGAGGATGTGTCCCCTCCCTCTCCCGTCCCCTCTGCAGCCCCCTCGGCTGGGATCCGCAGTGCTAGTTTCTCCTGTTGTGGAGGTGGGACAGCCACACTGCCTGACGGACCTTGTGGTCCTGGAGGCTTAGGTACCTGGTGTGAGCTGGGGAAAGAACAGCGGGCACATCAACACGAGTGGAGGCTCCTCTGGGCTTCACCAGCTGATGTAGGTGCAGAAGCTGCTGTGTGAGTGGTCCATGCCTGCTGCACCCAACACGCGACTCATGCCGGGGTGATGGGCGATGGGCTCTCTCTGGGACTGTCTCTCCCAGGGGCTGGCTGTGATGACCATGCCAAACTCCTGCTTGACCTGAGTAAGTGGCTCGATGATGATCCTGAGTTTCATGTCTCTCTGGGATATGGCCATTCCTTTGCCAAAATCAGCTCTTGGTCCATGCTTACAGACCAGACACATGCCCAGCTGCCCATCCCTTGCCCCATCCACATTTTGCCATGCCCCTGCTCTCCCTCACTGCAGCAGAAGCTGGGGCGAGGGATGGGGTGTTGCTGGGAAGGGGTATAGGTGTGTGGGACTCTTTCAGCAGAGTAAAGCTGTATGTCTGGAGAAGCAGACTTGTTCATGTTGCCCAGCATTTGCTGGATGGAGAAGTATGAAGCTGTATGTCTTGTTCATGTTGCCCAGCATTTGCTGGAGGACGCCCCCCGACCACCCACCCTCCAGCAGAGATGAAGCAAGGGGTGAGGGCTTCAGCCCAAAATCCCAGGACTTGGTTTGCTTCAGCTTGTCTGGGATTTTCACGTAGGGGATTTAGTGCAGAAAGTGTGGTTTCACAAGTCAGGGTTAGGAGCCTCTTTAGCTATCATGGGGAAGACAGCAGCGATGGAGTGGGAAGGGTGGGGGAATGAAGGGAAGTTCAGAGAGAAGGTGGGGACCTGCGCAAAGCACTGGATGTCTTCAGGGTCACTCTGTTCCTCCTTCGCCAGCCTGGCATGCTGCAGGGGCTCTGGCGATGTCTGTGCAGGTCTTGCATGTGAAGGGGAGGGGTTGCAAGCGGAGGGCTGTGCTGCTCTAACGCTACAAATGCATGCGGGACAATGTGCTGGTGCTCAGGGCGCAGGAGGGTGTCTGCCGCCGGAGCTGCTAGCTCAAGGAGGGGCAGAGAAGGGCAAGGCCAGCAAAAGGAGGGAGATGTTTGCAGGGGGGAGCCACGAGTCAGCGAGGGAGGTCTCAGGAGTGAGCAAAGGCGCTGAGGAAGAGTGGGAAGCCTGCACGGCTGTCCCTCGCTGCAATATAACACATCGGGCACCCTGATGGCAGCGAGCTGTGTGTGCACGGGTGGGCACGGGGGATGAGGCGGGGAGCGGCTCCCCCAAAAAGGGCACGGGGGATGAGGCGGGGAGCGGCCCCCCCAGGGCAGGTCTGCAGCAAAGCTGGCCGCCACCGCAGCAGCACCCTGGGCTCTTGCTAATCCGTCCATGTCACGTCAAAGTGGTGTTAATGCGTCCTGCCCTGCTTGCACTGTCAGGGCTGATCTCAGCTGGCGTTTCCACTAGCTGCAAACAGAAGCGAGAGTGTTTCCATCACAGAGTGACAGCATGTCCCTTTCCCTGTCCCTTTGGCCTTGATGTCCTCTTTGCTCTCCTTCATCCCGCGTTTCTGTGTTGGGCAAGACAGTATTTTTGATCTTCACGTGATCACAGAGGGCAGGAGGAGGAAAGACTGGGGGATACCTAGAAATATCTAATGCAAACTCAGGGATATGCATGTACATGCCCATCTAGGAGCCAACATGCCCATCCCTGGCTCTGGTACCTCAGCGCATGCATGGCTACGGTGCCTCTCCTGCAGCGAGGCAGCTGGGCAAGGGGCCCAAGCAGGCTCCACGGCACACATGCCTTCATCCCTGGCCAAGCAGCAATGTCTTTGAGCTTAAACTTCCTGAAAGCATCACAAGCCGAGATCCCCCTGTTCCCTGCCAGAATTTCTCAGGGCTCTTGGGCTGGATTTCTGGGTGCAGGGAGCTCATACATAAAACTTAAAACCCCATTGCACTGCATGCCTTGAAAGCTTCTTGGGTCAGAGACGTGAAGACAGTCCCCGGTGGGAAGGGAGGGGGCAGGCTGTCAGCTCCGATGAGGAGGGTGCTACGGAGACAGGAAGAGTTTCCTGCCTGACACCCGCTTGCTTCTCCCATCTATCGCTTCTGTTATGGACTATTAAAAATTAACCAAATCATGTTCGTCATTAACACACATTGCCTTTGTTCTCCAGGCTCCCAGTACCCATTTGCAGGGCTTTTGTTATGTATTTTTCAGCACTTTGTCTCTTTAATTGCTTGCTTCTCTCTGATGTGCTGGGCTGTGGTTTGCAAGTCAGCTGCAGGGAACAGAGGGGCATTTTTATTGCTCCAGACTGGAAGTCAGTGAAAGAAAAGGCTCTGCAAGTCCCAGCTATTGCAGCCGAAGCAGGCCCTGCAGTCTCTGGTGCCTGTGATAGATGCTCCTTGCCTAGCGGTGGGCAGACAGCTCTGGAGTCTTTAATCCGCTGGGAGGGAGAGGGAGGGAGTCTTTTCTGAAACTTAGGCTGCCTTTGCTCCTTTTTCACCCCTTTCCTCCCACACACGGTCCTGCTGCTTTTCTTGCTCTCTGTTCCTGAGCAATGTAGCTGTGTTCAGCACCCAGATGTGCAGCGTGGGGCCGGGCTGCGGGTGCTGCTGTGCTGGAGGCCCTGGGCTCAGCTGCTGGCTTCCCTGCAGGTGCTTGCATGGGAAAGAGAAGCAGGACCAGGCTGGAGGTATCCCCACAGCCCTTTCCTGATATTAGTCCCTTCTTCTAACCTAAGTGATGCCTTCGCTGGAGTTTAGCTGGGCCAGACAGGCCTCCTAACAGCTTGTAAGGTCTGGTTCCCCATAAAAAATGGATGCAATGTGGTAGTCACAGCAGCTGGACTGGGACTGAGCAAATGCCAGCAGGAGGTGTGAGCAGCAGCCCCGCGTTTGAGGTTGTGGTGTAGGCATTGCTGCTGTTAAAGGGAGGTGGGCGTGCAAGACCACGGTGGTCGCAGGCCCTGAGATGCTTCCTCCTGCCGAATGCTCCAGGCGGACGGGGTGCAACCAGAGAATGGGCTCAGTAGGAGGCACATAGGCTGCTCCTGTCGCCAGGAGAGCTTTCCCTCTTGCTGACCTGAGAGGAAGCCAGGAAAAGAGGTTGTAGGATAGGATACCATCACGGAGTCTCCTGGGACAGCCCGTCACTTGAAGCTACCAGTCACTCTGGCAGTCAGCTGGAGAGCACGCAAGAGACGGGTCAGCTGTGTCGGTGCCGATGCAAAGTGACTCAGGCCTCTGCCCACAGCTCCCCAGTGGGATGCTGAGCAGAGCTGACAGGCAAAAGCGAAACATCTGCTTCAGACCCTTGTTCTTTGCAAGCTCAGCAAGTCACCAGCCAAGAGCTCACCTCCTGGAAAAAGAGGTACTCTACGGGGAGGTACCAGGAGCTGGGGTCTCTGATTTGGGAGCAGGGGAGCAGGAGGCTGTTTGGGACTGAATCCTGCCCTTTGGCAGCCTGGGCAGAGAAGAAAGAATCCGTTTCCCTTTGGGTACAGACAATTAGTAGCACTAAGATTGGTACTCAGTACTTTGATCAACAACAAAAGCCTAGACACCATGTTTCTGGGCTTAATTCAAGCGTTGCTGACTGCAGTTGGACAAACCGTGCTATTAGGAAGGGCAAAGATAATCGGATGTTTCTTCTGCCCTGAACCTCTGTGAATCACCCTCGTGGAGGAGGATCTTTGGTCTCAACTATGTTAGTTAAGTCTCCTAATGTTTCTTACCAGAAAGGTGGTGGATCCCCAAAGCACCCATGTCGTAAGAGCACATCAGTCTTTGGGAAGGACTCAAGTCCCTCTGAAGACGATGTAAATCTTCTCCTTGACTTCATCAGGCTTTGGATCAGGGCCAGACTCATTGCGGTCTCCGCATGGCAAGGTGAAGTGCCACCGTGATTAAATCAGCCAGGCAGGGACCCAGCTGCGGTGGTGATGGCAGGAAGTTTTAGGAGGGGAAAGGCTGGTGTCAGCATTCCCTCTAAGAGCTTTAGTGCCCAACATGTTGAAATTTAATAATTAAGGAGGTGCTTTCACATGTTTTTTTTTTAATAGTCTAACAGCATGAAATAAGCTATTCAATAATTAATTGACAAAGTTGAACCGCACATGCCAGCACCCGAGCTGAGAGTGTGGGCTCAGCCTTTGCAGACAAATGAAGTGAGAAGTAATTGCTTGATGAAGAAAAGGAAGATATTAACATAAGATTTGTCAGGTCCCTCGTAGGAATTCATCATAGTGGGTCTGGGGCTTTGAATGGGATTTATGCTGTTAATTCATCACTAATTAACACTCTAAATTGGCCCAGGCATGAGGGGAGGGAGGGAGCTGGGGCGATTCTAGACTTCAACGGGAGCAAGAGGAGGGAGAGGCAGAAAAATCGTTATTTGTAGGGAACGATTCAGAGAGAATAAGGAAGAGTCAAAAATGGACTGCTGTATTGGACAACATCTGCACATGCGTGTTTGTCACTGGGGAAGCGTCTAGCAATGTTGACACCCACATGGATGATCCCAGTGTGTCTGGATGGGGACTTAGTCCCAGTGAAAGGGGTCCCAGCTCTTCTCCTGGCTGACTCCGGGCCCCTTCCTTCTCCTCATCCTCAGGATGCTGCTGCTGTTGCAGATGTTACAACTGCTCTGGCTGGGTGAATTAGCAATTCAGCCTGACTCTGGTCCTCTGCTGCCCAAGCCTCGCTTCACGTACAGTCTGTAGAAGGAACTAGGTGCCACAGCAAGGGCTCATATGCAGGCTGAATGTGGCTCTGAAGTGCTGCTGCAATACATTAAATCCTCCCAGCTGCCACCTAGAAATGGCAGCTCTACGTACAATAAGAGGTGGCACCTTGAAGTTGCCCCAGTAATTTAAGTCTGTCTCTCCAAGTTGTCTGTCTCTCCAGGTTATCTGTCCCTCTGTCTCTGTATGTGTGTTATGTGGCTTGGGGCTCCTAATTGCTTGTTACCACGTGGGACAGCTCCACCAGGAGAGACAGTGAGGTCTCAGTCACTGCATCCAAACCTGGCAGTTAACTGAACTTGGGGTTTGCTGTTCCCCTCCATATACTCCGAATCCTGGCTGTTAGAGGAGTGTCACCTGTAGAGGAGTGTCACCTTTTCCATGATTTTTTTCTTTTTTTTTTCTTTATGAGAAAGCTCAAAAGCCTACTTCAGCATGATAAAAACACTAAAAGCTTGAAAAGTGTTCCTGAGAGGGAAACTTATTCCTTCCCAGCTCCAAGTTTATTCCCAGAGCAACAGATTAGTAGTGTTTAGGGCTGGAAAGGATCACTAGTTTAATCAATAGATTAAAAAAGATCACAGCCGTTAGTGCCAGACTTTGATTTTTACACTGCCACTACATTTTATGTGGCTGCTTCCCTACCTGTGGCATTTTATAGCACTCAGGATACCTCTGTGTCACCCCAATCCAATTTATGCTCTAAGCTTATACTATTCACCTACCTTTTTGGTATCCCTTATCTCCTCAAATGTTCCTGGATCCTTGTCCTGTCGTGTTTCCATGACTCGCAGGATGTACCAGATGGAAAGGAGTCCCACAAGAGGCTGGCGGTGTTTGTGTGACATCTCCAGGGCAATGCAAGGGCAGTCTCTGTGCTGTGTGCTCTTTACTTCAGGACCAGTTACTCCTAATTTTGGCTAGAGGCTGACCAGGAAGGGGTGATTTGTCTCCCTGGACACTACAGCAGGATTCAGCTTGGAGTTCTGAGCTAAGCCTCAGAACGTGTGGACAGAGCACCGGCCAGGCTCAGAACACGTGAGATGGCTGCCAGAGTCTTCCTGGATGGGACTGCTGGGAACGGGGGCATTTCTAGTGAATAAAAGCTATTTCTCTGCTCTCTCCCTTTCCCTGTCTTACAGCAGCTGAGCTACTTCTCTCTCCCCACCTGACCTATTTTTGATCTTTGGCTCTCCCGATGGTGATAACTCTGAAGCACTCTTAAGATGGACAAAGTTGCAGACTTTGGGTGAAACATACTGCTGTCAGCTGCTGCTCGGAGGCAGGGAGCGCTGCAGAAAGGGCGGTGGCAAGAAGTATCTCTGTGTCTCTTGTTTGCAAAGAAAAATAAATGGATATAAAGAATAAACTTGTTTTCTCAGAAAGTCAGCTCCAAAGGTCCCCTGAACTTGTGTAATCTTTTTGCTGCCTTGATGTGACTAGATATGTGGGTGGATGGATTGAGATGCTGCAGCAGGACAGGCTACAGACAGAAATGAAGGCACTGATAAATTACAGTGTTTCTTTGGTGAAGTTTATTCCAGGGACCTTGCTGCAGCTTCTAGGAAAGGAGTTACCCTTCAGGGAATGCAGCAAGTTTTTAAAGTCTCAGGAGGTAAAACCTTTAATAAAAATACAGTTGGCTTCCAGCCAGGACCCATCTAAAGAGCATCTCAGTATGCTTTGGGCTTTGGGTTATTTGTGGATTGTATGCACAAACATACCCCTTCCTCATGTCTATGCCCTGAAAAGGAAAATTTAGGTGGCAGCTGTTTTTATGACTTCTGGATTTTTTTGAGAGATAGCAAAGCACAGGCAGATTTCACGGGAGAGAGCCACAAGTCCGTTCTCTGGCTTTCTGGTACAGGTCTCTGGATGACTTTTCTCTAGTTCTGCTACAGATGGCTGGCAATTTCTGTCCCAGCTTTAAATTAATTGGCATTGAGGATCTCTACTCTGTTGTTATGTTCCAGATGGGAAAATGAAAAATCCCCAGATGAGCTCCATATTTCTGTCTCTGGAGAATCAGTCTTCATGAGGTCCCCTTGGGCATTGCTGATCTAGCAGAAAGCCTCCACAAGACTTTGTTTTCTGCTGATCCACAAAGCTTCTGCCAGTCAGATTTTCTCTTTGGGTTTCAGGGTGAGTTGGGAGTCTTAATAGGGTTTGGGCATCATCTGTAAGCCCAGAGCAGCAGTGTCATCTGATAAATAACTTCTTGTAAATCTTCTGCCTTAGCTACAGCATGATTTCTGTGTTGGCTTGCGTTCGCTCTTGTAGTGATACCCCATTTCCCATGAATGAATAATCAGACATTGATTTGAGGGGGGTCCCAGAAAACACTGCACCTTTTGTGACAATCCTCAGGACTCCATGAGGTCAACACCTCTCTTGTAGCTTGATGAGAGCGCTGAAGCCCTTCTTCCAGAAAGCACCAGGAGATCCTGGATGGATATCGACCATCAGTGCTATAACTTCACAATGGTGCAAAAGATGGCTCTCTCTAAAGCTGATCTGGGATGCACAAGTCAGTACTGATCCAGAAGGGAACCTCACAGCAGACTAGAAATACCTGTTACTGATTCCCCAAGGCTACCTCTTGTGGCTCCTGGGTTCTCCTGGCAGGTTTCCTGTCCCAGAGCCAACCGAGGACCAGCTGGGGACGTGAGCATCGCCTCAGTGTGTACACATGGTCCAGAGGATAGTGCAAGCTTCCTTCTTCAGTGAGAACAGCAGGTAGATGCAGTCCTGGAGAAAAAACCCAACATCTCCAACTACTTCCACAGTGGGATTTTTAAGACAGCAGAGCCAGAGAATGGGCTCTGCTCTGTCAAACTCCTTGGGAGTTGTGTCTTGCCACAGTAATGAAGGTGGATGCAATCTGGGAAGAAATGCCTGGATAAAATGGCTCTGCTTTTGGTGTGTGCTGGGTACATGGCAACTGGTGGGGAAGAGAGTCATGACTGCGGTTATTCCTGTCCCTCTGGGTGGGATTTCTGCTGTTTGCCATGTGCTGTGTCCTGCAGCATTTGAGCAAGATATATGAGGATGAAGGTCCCTGCTGCCTGGAAGGCAGAAGGTCTCCAATGAATACTTGGGTCAAACAGGACTCAGCCAAACTGGGACCCATTGCACTAGAAGAGACTCCAGATTAGGAGGTGGGACTCTGCTGGCTGGCAGGGATGCTGTTCCCGTACCTGTCACGCCTCAGAAGTGCTTCTCTGGTCTCGCAGACAAGAGCCCCAAGACAGACCTCAAAGTGCTAAAACCTTGCCCATTTTAAATGATATAAATCAGATTCCTGCTTCCCTGGCAACATGGAGGCTGGAGAGTCCTGGTTTTGTTATTGCTTTACTATGCCAACAACTCTGCATCAAGAGTATTACATTTACATTCCCGCTTTCTGAATAAGATAAGCGGGTAACAGTACGGTGAACCTGGAAAATGCATCTGCAACATTAGTTTAGGCTTGTGGCTCCATGGAAGGACCCAGTGAACTGCAAGCAAAAGCAATACGTTGGAGTATTGCAAGAAAAAGCAATACATTAGCTTAGTACAAGCAATAATGTTTCCCCGCAATAGCCAGCTCAAGCGGCTCTAATAGCTTTCTGCTGACTTTCTGCTGAAAGAATGACTCTTAGCTTGAACAAGAGAGATGTATCTTTGGGTAGGGGAGGTTTCCTCCTACCAGAGGCTGCTGTGAGCTCTGTGAGGGACACTCCAACGCTTCCAAACCGGAAAATCTGCAATCAAAATGACCCTGAAATATCCACTTCGGTGACATTGAAAAGAAATCTTACAGCTTCATAAATCAAACTGCGGTGAGGAAAGGAAGCGGAGGTTGCGAAGCCTGAAACTGGAGGAAGGAGCACCTTGGGCCGTAAGGCTCGGAGCCAGCTTTATCAAACTTTTAGGAGTAAACGATGGCGTCCTGGCAGTATCTGATATTAAGAGGATGGATGGCCTAGTAAAGTCTGGGACAGGCAGATCTACAGCTGAGCAAATAGGACTGAACGTGTAATATATATCAGGCAACTCAGCCTCTTTTCCTCCTGGGGGGAATGCCAGCCATCTGCCATTTTACTGAATCTAGTTAGTATTTAAAATAATGGGAGTGACGTGGAGAGAGGGAAGAGAAATGTATTTTTTATAAGTGACAGCAAAAGGATCAACTGCAAGGGTCCGATCTGCCATGGCTTGTGGCAAGGCTCTGGCATTACCCCCAAAACTTCTCGTGCCATGCCCAGGGGAGACACATGTAGTATCTGCTTTGCTTCTGTCAGTTGCTTAGAAAATCGCCTGCCATGAATAACCTGTCCAAGAGCATTCCCCAGCTACCTCCCTGGGGCCTTCTCCTTCCTCCCAGTATCGGGGATGGGGCAGAGGGTGGGGACGCTGCCAGTACCTCACAGAGCCTGGGGAGAAAGCCGTGGTGTGCCCCGGGTAGCCCCGGCTGGGGCGCAGCCTGGGAAGGACCACGGTGTGGGGTAAGGCACAAAGGGCAGGAGCCACCCGAACCTCCTCGGTCCGTCCCCTCTTCTCCCTCAGCAAAGCGTGCCCTGGCCACGAGGAGCCAAGGTGGAGGGGAATGGCGGTGTGATGCAGGGAAGGGGTGACCCCACTTTCAGCCGTCAGCAAAGCTTGCTGGCGGTGGCAGCAGGGCTGTAACTCTTCCCCTTGGAAACACTCAGCGGTTCCTTCGTTCAGGCAGATTTAAAAGGAAATCCAATGTGCGTTTACAAGCTCCCAGCCCATTAACGAACGGGATCATAAAGCAGCGAACAAAGGCTAATCAATATGCTGAGTGCAGGGGAGAAGGAGCCTGAAAGCATTCGCTAATCAGGGGGACGCTGCTGGCCTTATAAATAAGAAGGGTCTCTCTCTGATGGGGAGTGGGCCCAGGGAGCTATTCCGCACCTTTCATCTCCGGTCGCCCGTAAATGCCTCTCTCCAGTAATGAGCCCGCCGCTCCCCTTCCTCCCCAGCGCGGAGCAGAGGGAGGAGGAGGAGGCAGGCGGAGCTGCCGCTAAAAAAAAAAAGGGGAAGCAAATTAACTGGGCTCCCGTGGGAGGGGATTTGTCGATACGCGGGGCGGCGGGGAGTGACACCTGGTCGGATGGCTGTGCCGCTTCGCAAATACCAGCCTGTAATGAACCCCCGAGGGGGGTGGGAGGAAGGGACCCTCCTCCCTGTCTGGGATGCTGCCTTCCCTCGCCTCAGCCTCCCATTAGCGTACACACCGCTTTGATTCTTCCCTCTAACCAGTTCTCTGGCTGCTTCTCTCCCTCTGTGAGGTGCTGCTCCCTCCAACAAAACTTCTCCCGTAGATGCCCCTGGGAAGAGGGGAGCCTTGGAGCCCAAACCCTGCCACGCTCAGGGCCCCTTGCAGAGGGTGGCCTGGGGGCCTTTGCCTTAGGACATCTCTGAACCCCTTCCTAAGAGGCTTGCAGCCTTCCTGCCCTGGAAATGTGACGTGTGCTTGAAAAAAAAGCCCTGGCCTTTTTTCTTAGCCTCACGGCCATCACGGCACTGTGCTGTGAGGTGGGGAGGCTGGCAAGGAAGGTCTCAGCTGGGCATTCCTCCATCAACCCCTTCCTTCTCCTGGGCCTGGGGGAGGAGGGACTGCTTCTCCGGGCGATGAAACTGGCAAAGCAGGCTCTTTCTGTGCCAACCCTGGCGACTTGGTCAACCTTTGATTTTTTTGCCAGCACTCCCAGAGACTGAGGCAGCCGGCACGCTGGAGGAAGAGACTGATCCCAGCCAACTGCTCCCACAGGGCAACCTCACGGACGTGGGGCTGCCACAGAGCACGCGTCTTCACCAGGAACTGATGCAGCCTGTCTGGACGTTGCTTGACCCTGAGCTGCTCCAGCTACAAAATTAGGGGAACAGCCCTTGGCTGAGAGCCCTGGGGGGAGCCTCCTGCCTGCGGTCCTCGCCTGCACATGGGGAGCCTGGCACTGTGGGTGTTAGTCCTGGGGTTCTGCGCCTCAACTGGAGCCAGCAGAGAGGGCAGGAGGGGGGTGAGGAACGATCGCCTGCTGGACCAAGCCTGGCTGGGAAAGGGCTGCAAGTTGTGGCACCTGCTGGAGGTGTTTTGAACAGGAAATTTGTGCTTAAGTAGTGCTTTTAACAACTGGAACAGATTTCATTATCTTCATGCTCATATTAGGCAGCCCTGGCAGGAAGGACAGCAGCAGGGGAAAACAGTGGGCTAAGAAAAGCAAGTCCTGAGCAGGATGACCCTGCCGGAGCATGAGTCATGTCTGCAGAGCAGATCCATATTTAGTACCTCTCCTTTGCTGCAGACTTTAGGGCACAGCATAGCAAGGCATCAGTCAGCTGCTGAGACAGCCAGGGACTGGATTTCCCAGAGCAGTCGGCCAAGAGGAGGGCGCCTCGGACTCCTGGAAGCCACCACCAGCCTCTTTGCAAGGCGAACCTTGCATTTGGACAATGCCAAGCTTTCCTCCTGCAGCTGACCAAGGAGACCCTTGTGGTCCTGGAGCTGGCCCAAAGCAAAAGTCATGAGAGGGGCATGAGTCCAGTGAGTTTTGTGGGGGACACCCAAGTTCCCTGGAAGGCTGGGGGGCACATGGGTGTGCGTGTGCTCAGGTGCATCCCTGAGCATACAGAGGTGGGTGTCCCATGCCTCTCGCTCTCGCTGCAGGTGGAGGAGGAAGTGGGATGGAGGCCACCAGCCTCTTCTGTGGCAGGGAGCCCGGGGCGGGCAGCCTTCTGTCAGCAAGCGATCTGAAGGAGCGGGGGCGATCTCCTAGCCGTGCTGCCTGTGCTGCTCTGGCAGGGAAAGTTCTCGCTGTGCTGGGAAGGGCTGCCCCTCCTCGACTGCCTGACAGCTCATGCCCTGGGGGGCTCATTTGGTGCAGATCCAGCAGTGAGTTCAAATCATATTTAATTTTGCCTGCATGCACAAAAGAGAAAATCCCATTGTTTCTGCTACTAGCTGCTTGACTGGCTGCCCAAACAAACAGGCAAGATAAAGTGACCCTGGGCATCTCTGCTGAGTGGTGGCCAAGGCTTGATTGAACAAATGAACTTGCAGACAGAGAAGAGGAAAGGCCAGGGATTTGCTCTGCCTTGGCTGTCCTCCCTCCAAATGCTGCTGGCACCTGAAGGAGCAGGGTCCCCTAGGCACCCTTATTGCTGGGGGACCAGTAACAGGACCAGCTTTATGGTGGGGGCAGAAGGAAGGGAGTCCTCATTTGGGAGACCAGAGCACCAAGTGATCGGCATCTTGCTTGCAGGAATGAGAACAGCATCTCTTTGGGAGGCACTCTTTGTCCAGCTGCTGGGATTACAGCTTGTTCACCTGCCCACCTTCTCTGCTTCCCTCTCTGCTCATGGTCAAAGTCCCCGGTGTCTGTGGGCATGCTTAGGAAGGTATGCTCAGGACCATGCTATTAACAACTTGAAAATGATCCTTCCTTCCCTCCTTCTGTCTCTCCCTTGCTGCCTTCTGCACCCTGCTTTCTTATCCCACCATCTCTCCTTCCCACCTCGTTGCTCATCTCCGCCTGCCTTCCTCATCCTCCCTCCTGTCTCTCCCTCCCGTTTAATCTCATCCTCCCTCTGCAGCGGAGCTGTGCCTTTCAAGTGGCCTATTGAAGGGACTTGCCAAAGGAGACATTAGTTGGAAGCAAAGCGGAGGCCTGTGATGCTGAAAACAAAAGGAGCGGTGGTGGAGAGCGGGTAGGGAAGAGCTGGTTTGTATTATGCAGTTCTTCTCTGCTGCCAAGTTCAGAGTGACCCCCTCGCTATGTATCAATCATCAGCCACGCTGTGACAGCTATTTGTGAAATGAGTTCAAGCAGTCCCATTTGCATTCCCTAATGAAGACGGCGACTCACAGAGCCCCAGCCGCATTTCCTCGCCCCCCCCCTTCAGCCCCAATATGAGAAGCATGAGCGTCTGCTGGGGTTTCTGCTCCTCTGGAGGAGAGCAGCTCTCACCGGGAGCGAGGAGAGAGGAAGGTGTGTGAGCATGAGGAGAAGGGACCTAAGAGAAATCTAAAGGTGACAGCAGAGGCTGGCAAGCTCCTGACTATTTCAGGCTGTTAGGAAACAGGTGAGAATGGGTGAGAATGAGTGTGTTGTCCCAACAAAACCACATTGCTTTGTTGACATAGCAGGGGCTGAGTGTGAGGCTATCTCACCTCTTGGTCACTGTTAGCAGTGAGAAAAAAGGTCTGCGTACAAGAACGGAAAATAAGATTGGATTGGACTCCTTGTCTCTCTGTGCCAAAGCCCTTTGAGGTTAAAATGATGTCTGGATTTGGAGACAACTTCTACTGGGACAGTTTGGCAGGATCTTCTGGGCATTATCACTCTTCCTCCGGTAGCAGTAAAACCTGGCTTCTTCCCCAGCATCATCCGAGCAGTTTCCCTGCACAAAACTCTGCCCTAGCAAAGAGCCAGCGTGTGCCCTCAGGTCTGCTTGCTCTTTCTGTGGCATCCGTCATCGCCGAGTGCCTTTGCTCGGGCAGAGGGAGGGTGCCTGCAGGACGGCTGGAGTTCTGTTTTCAGGGCCTATGTACTGCAGCCAGTAAAATACTGTGATGCTAACATGTATAAGTCCATACAAGCAAGTGCTGCAGATTAAAAGAAGCCAGCATAGTATCACTCTTCACCTGTTAAGTGCTTTGAGATCCTTGAATATAACATATGATATAAATGCAAAATAATGATTATTTTGCAAAAAATTATTCATTTCCTTCCATTATACTCACACGCACCAAGGAGTACATTCCCACTGCCAAGCATTTGTGCATAATCTCTAGAGAGGGGCTTGTCTGATGTGTTTATTCAGTGTAAATAAGTTAAATGCTGGGGAATGAACGGTTCTACTAATTGAATTTATTCTTGTAAATTTAATGCCATTCTAGCCAAATGTGCCATCAAAAATGTGCATTATTTTGTTCATCTGCATGGTCACCATTGAAATTCAGAGAACGCATCTGAAATCCCAGTGCATGGCTGGAGGAAATGGTCTTTCCAGCAACCCATGGCAATACTGTGTGGAATTTCAATATTTGTATATCCAGAATGACTACTTGTGTTCTTATAATAGAAGGATCAGTGACTGCAATTGTAATGCTGAAATGTGCCCACTGTGAGAGAAAGCACAGTTTCTTAGTTTTTCTTACTTTTCGCATATGGATTCCTTTGAGGCTTAGAGTCCCTGTGCTTGTTCTCTGCCCAGAGAGTATTTTAAAGTAAAGAGGAAAGGGCCAAGGAAAATCTATAGGTTTTTCCATAACTGTGCTTTATGTACATTGTAAGAATTATATCCGGGCATAACTCAGCACCAGTCAGGCATATTTTGCTCTAATCCAAGCTGTTTTATAGCTCTGATGGAGAACTGACAGCAATGAATGAGCTGTTTGTGAGGACACTATTAATTGATTTGGAAGTCCTGAGTGCAGGAGTTTCTTTTTATATCTGAGTGCTAGGAGGGTCTGTTATGTTTCTTGAAGCTCTTCATCCACGTCTCACACCACGGTGGGTCATATATCTGCTGCAGACCCGATGTGATCCTTTTGAGCCTGTTGCGTGGTGGTTCAATGAGATGGTTCGGAGGTGGAGGAAGCCTCTGCTAGCCCTGCTGTACGAAGGAAAATAAAGCAAAGCAGAGAACATCATTATGCCATTGCTCACGTGCTGAGTAGGGTATCCAGCTCTGGCTTCTCCAACTCAAATGTGTTTTATATAGTAGAGCTGAAAAAAGCTCAGAGCAGGGCAGCAGCAAGGGATGACCAAAGGTGGGGAATGGCTTGAGTGTGAAAAATGATGAACTGGGCTAGGACCCCCCTGCCTGGAAGAGACAGATGAGGAACTATGAAATCGTGAGTACCGTGGAGAAGGAGAACAAGGAACAATTGTTCTGTCCCAGCATCAGGACTGGGGTGGTCAGAGGGAACTGGCAGGCGGCAGTTTCAGAAGAGACCAGAGGAGATAGCTCCGCGGCGGGGGCATTGCCGAGCAGTGAAACGCCTGGGCAGCCGGCATCTGGAGCATCCCAAATGCGACTGGACAACTCTGTGAAGGAAAAATCCATCGTGAAGTATTTAACACAGGAATACCACCCGTGACCCAGCATATCTCTAAGCCAAAGGTAGCTGGGAGAGTAATCTGGGGAAATCCGGCAGCGTGCTTGCCTTGCCCTCATCTGCTGCTGGCTGGGGACAGGCTGTTGAGTGAGACGGGTCTCTGATCTTACATGATATGAGCGTTATTGCGCTTTCATGTCCATTGCTCAAAAAACACCCTATGGCAGTCAGCTCAGCTTTAAGAACACTAAACTTTAGAGAGTTACGTAACTATTAACCGCTTTATCTTCATGCCATTAAGTATCATTAGGTCCCTACTATGGGTTTAGCAAAACCCTGATGAGCCAAGAGGGAGAAATAATTGCAGCCCATATGCCTGAAATCATCCATCCCACTAAGGACTGCAATTTAGCTCGTGAGCCGTAATCACATCAATTAACCTTTGTTCCATTTAACATTAGGAGGGCCATAGACTTACAGTTTTCATAATTAACCTCCTAAATAGGGATGCATCCAAAACAAAGAGAGATCCCTATGTCTCCCAGGCCCATCCAAAGGCAGGGAGAGAAAGAGATGAGGGTTATTAAACAAAAGGAAAGAGGGATTAATGTCCACTGAGCTCTGTTGTTGCCTTGCCTTGCCTTGCTCTCGGGAGCCTCCGGGACGGGCAGCAGTGCTGCACCAAGGGCCTTGGATCCAATGCCAGGGAAAGGAGGTGTCGTGGTTTAACTCCAGCCGGCAACTAAGCCCCACACAGCCGCTCGCTCACTCCCCCCTGCAGCAGGACGGGAAAGAGAATCGGAACAGTAAAAGTGAGAAAACTTGTGGGTGGAGATAAAGGCAGTTTAATAGGTAAAGCAAAAGCCGCACGCACAAGCAAAGCAAAACAAGGAACTCATTCACTCCTTGCCATCAGCAGGCAGGTGTTCAGCCATCCCCAGGAAAGCAGGGCTCCATTGTGCGTAACCGTTACTTGGGAAGACAAACGCCATCACTCCGAACGTCCCCCCCTTTCTTCTTCCCCCAACTTTATATGCTGAGCATGATGTCATATGGTGTGGAATATCCCTTAGGTCAGTTGGGGCCAGCTGTCCCAGCTGTGTCCCCTCCCAACTCCTTGTGCATCCCCAGCCCGCTCGCTGGTGGGGTGGGGTGAGGAGCAGGAAAGGCCTTGACTCTGTGCAAGCACTGCTCAGCGGTAATGAAAACATCCCTGTGTTATCAACACTGTTTTCAGCACAAATCCAAAACATAGCCCCATACGAGCTCCTATGAAAAAAATTAACTCCATCCCAATCAAAACCAGCACAGGAGGGACCCGGGATCGGGAACGGGGAAAGGGGGAAGATCCTAGGGCCTAAGTAAGGGTGAATAAAGGAAGCCCCCTCCCCAGAAAGGTGGCCTGTGCATACCCCAGCCCCTCCAGGAGCAAGTGCCTAGCTGGAGACCCATGGGCTGCTTAGGACCTGGTCTCTGCTGCCCGTCAGAGGGTCAGACGGCAGAGCTGGCCTCAGGGAGGGAAAAACTCGGAGCAGCCGTTTAAAGGGAAAAAATAGAGAAGATTCACTGAGCAGCAATGGGAAAGTAATTGAGCTAAACTGAAATGTAATTGGAAAATAATCATGGTGAGCAGCAGTTTAACACATTTTATTGTAATTTGAACAGAAGTTGCTTTATGAGTTTGTGTTCAGCCCCATCTCGGGGCTTGTGGTGTGCTGTCTATAGTGTAGACAAAAGACTTTTTCTGTGGCTTGGGACTGAAGCCAGAAACAGACTCTGCTCCCTCATCCTCACTGCCACCTCTGTCTCCATTCTCAGTGCTGGGGAAGAGCAGGAGGAGGAATCCGGTTTCTCCAGCAGCGTGGGAGAAGGATGGTGGTACCACCCACAACAGGAGGTGGCCGCTGCTGGCTGGGGGGGACGATTCTGGGAGACCCCACTTGCTTGCTCTGGGTTAGTTGAGAGTATTTTCTGTCCATGCTTTCTGTGTACTGTTTTGCTCCAAAGCTGCTTATGCAAAGCGTTCAATAAATACCCCCTGAAACGTGGAGGAGATGAACAAGGTAATGTGAAGAATAATGAAATGTCCCTCAGCCTCCGGGGAAGCAGTATTGACCAGCCATGAAGAGAGCTCGTAATGAGGCCCACTTTACCCAGAGAGAACAGTAATAGCCTTCCCTTTTGCAGCCCCCCCTCGCCATCCCTGTAAATTGTGTTTGCTCAAGAAAATGATTTGTGCAGGAAAGGAGACAGGCAGCAAGTGCAGACTGGAGGAGCTGATGTGGAGGGAAGGAGGAAGGTTGGGGGGAGAGTCATGGGCCAGATGCGGCTCCCCAAGGTCAGTCACTGTGGCAGACAAGGTCTGCTGTGTAAAATGCCCCTCTGGATTCCGCTGGCCCAGGATCCCGGGGGCGGGAGACTTTGGGAGTGTGGGAGCCAGAGCTGGAAGCAGGGGGTGGATCCTGTGCTCAGTGAGTGCAGCCCTCATCCCAATCGTGTTGTCCTCCTGCCTCACCCACATCTCTCTGTCCAAACCTCTGTTCTTTGTGCAGATGATGTGGTCTCTGCACCAGTCCCACTCTGCCCTGACAATTACCCCAGCTCCTGAGCAATGCCCCTGCCCCCAGTCCCTGCTCCTCTGCAGGAGGCTCGCAGGATCCCTCTGGATTCAGAGCACTCGCACGGTGGATTAACTGGCCACTCTCCTCTGGCCCCTTTACCCATCACTGTCTGCTGTGGACATCCCCTGAGCTGTGGCAGAGATTGAGTTCCTGGGCAAATGATCAGCCCCAACAGGAGTGTAACCCAGATAAACCACGTGCTCAGCGACAAGGCTGCAGTTTCCCACCCGCAGCAGCTCTTGTTTTCTAGCCCGTGACCCAGGGTTCCCAGCAGCTTCTCCTGCACCACTGCGTCTCTCGTTTCAGCAGTCGTAGAGGTTTCTAGAGCGCACCATGTGCTCACCTGGTTTTAACTGTGCTATCTGTTCAAGGCAGCGTCCTGTCTACCTTAACCTTTATTGCGTTATCCCTGTGCCTTCCATTCCTCATTTCCATTCCTTGCCCCCTTGCTATCTGGGGAGGCAACAGGTCTCTGTCACTTTGCATTGCTGTTCTTCCTATTCATTTCTCTGCCTTTTATTGTCAGAGCTTCCTTTGTCCGCTCCCTCCTTGAGCAGCATCCCAGTTGGGACCGGCATCTCATTAGACTGCAATTCCCTTTGCCTTGGTCCAGTGTACAAAGTGCCAGAACATCTGAAATTGAGCTGGGACTCTTGTCGCACAGACAGCAAGGTCACTGCAGTCCAAGGAGCTCCTAAGCATGTGTGTATATGATGCGGCCCACATTCACACAGCGCAAAAGGTAGCTCTGCAAACTTTAGAGCTATCTGAGTCCTTAAGCTGATGCACGTGAGCACCTACACGCTGCATCGTTAGATTGGCAGATGGAGGGGGAATAAGGGTTTATTTTTATTATCATTATTATTGTATCATTTATTGCCTCAGTGATGTCCAGAGGAGAGACTCCTTCCTGCCTCCATGGCAGGTGAGAGATGGGTGCAGAGGAAAGCACCAGACAGTGGAGAGCTGAGATAAGGCAGGAACCTGCTAAGTGCTGTTGGGAGATGTGAGACTGAGTGTGTGATGGATCACAGACACACGGTGGTGTGGTCTGCCCCAGGTGGGTTTCTTCTTCCCTGCTATACTCTGATGTGGTCCAGTATATGGTCAATCCAGACTGGGGTTTTCAAAACTTTGTGGTGTCCTCCATGGTCTCACCCCAGCCCTTGGGACAAGGTGATTCTCTCCCTGAGCTGTGGACAGCCCCATGCTGGCATCCTCAGGGGATGTCCATGTGCTCCCTCCAGGCAGGGAACAGAAGGGTTAGGTTTCACAGTGCCCTGGAGAAAATGCTCTGGAAGCTGTCAGCCTAAAGCAAATTGGAAGAGCCCCCCTACTGTGTTCAATCTGTTGATTAAAGCAGCAGCAGCTGATCTTATTGTCATTCCTAACAGATCAGTGCTGAGTTTTCCAAGGCTGCTGCTGAGCCCCTTGTTAGCTTGGCTGGTTGCAATGATCTGAATTTATCCTAAGGGTTTTTGGTTTTTTTTCTTATGGTTTGGAGCCTGCTCAGAAAATAACTTCTTTCTCATTTTGTGTTCATTGGGGTTTCACATGGAGGAACCTGCCAACCTGGCAAAAAACCTTTGGTCATGAGTTGCTGAGGGATGCAGAAGCAAATCAAACAAAACCAAACTCCATGAAATCAGAAAAAGCTAAGTTAGGGCCGAAACGGACCAGATTCAAACAGACACCATCAGACCAACCTGAGCCAGACCAAACCAGAGACCTACCTTGACTCCAGCAGACCAGACCAGACATATTTGGGTTAATATTTGAGTTGAATGGAATAGAAAGACTTTTGGGCAGGGGAATAGAGAGGCATTTTCTTTCCTGCTTCCACTGACGTCAGGAGGAGCCCTGCTCTGCTTTCCCTGGGAAGTGGGCTTTCTGCTCAGATGCAGAGCTCCCTAAGGTGAGATAGCTACTCGGAAAGCTTGTCACAATGCCACAGCATTCCAGGGGGACCACTTTTCTTTCTGTAGGTAGAAAAAAGGCCCTGTAGTAAAAGCCAAATGAAAGCAGAGACTCCCCTGTTATTTACTGCCTTAGGAATCTCTGGAAACATGGGAAATGGTACCCATCGGTATCACAGCATTGACTGTGACGTTTCTGCTATGGTTGATGCCAGATGCTAACCTTGATTTCCTCCTACCTGGAGGTGACATGCAGCCCTGATCTAAATGAAGGGGTTAAGAAGCTGTGTGCCTATGCCATATGATGACAATCAGCAATACCCATTCATGGCCTTGCTGCTCTCCACACAACGAGGCATCCAACGGCAATCCCAAACAGGAACAGTGAGTGTTAAATGGAACAGCTCTCTGGAGACCGGGTATTTACCAGATTGTCGTTATCCATTGAAGTCCCTTATGATTTTTTTCCCACAAAAACAAGAAAAAACCCAAACAACTCAGCAAAAATAATTTTCTGCAGTCTCAACAGTTAAGATAAAATCTTTGGGTTTAGACCCTCTCTTCTTCCCCATGCTTCAAGTTGAGCTTGTGACTTTCCCCAGCTAATTAGCATGCTGCCTGCAGGTTCCACAGCATCAGCTAAATATAAACCATCCTTTTATTTTTTCCTTTTGTTTGAGGGCTGTTGACAGAGCTTTTTGTTCACTTGAAAGGTAAAGGATTAGCCATGTGAGGTTCATTCCTCATGTCTGTCTCCTGTCATCAGAGGACAGTGGGTCCCATCCACTAGCCAGGCACACATCCAAGGCAGACAGGACAATGTCACAGCCAGACTCAAGGGAGTGAGCTCCTGGGCTCTGACTTGGCCACAGTCTAGTGCTGAGGACAGGAACTCGGCTCTCGTCAGTCCCGGCTTTTCTTCCCTGCCTTTTGAATGTACAGAGAAGTTACCTCCCTTCAATGTGCTTCGTGTTCTCTGCCGGGTGTTTTGGGAACAATCCTGCTTGGGAAGAAGAGTAGCTGAGGACTGTGAATAGGAGAGTTGCAGGAGGGTTGATCCCAGTCATCAACCTTTGGTTTAACCAGCTGGTACCTGTAAAATTCTATGAGATTTCCTAAGAAATGAGCCTCTAGCAGACACGGGGCAATGATACGTGTCCTCTCCATGTGCTTTCCAGGCTTCTACTAACAGAGCTGGCCCCTGTATCTGGCTTGTCTGCCAGTTTGTGATGCTTTAGGAGCAATGACATTCCAGACTGAGGAGGGATGAACACAGCCTCTGATGTTAATTTCTCATCATTTGGTGCCCCCTGTGTCCTTTTTATACCCATTAGGAGGACAGCGTGACATTAAGGGAGCCACAGACTGCATTTCAAAGCCTAAGGGATCCCATCTTGGCTGAACTGTAACTGACATTTCACCCACCCTGGGCTTTAATGTGCAGCAAAGACCCTCTGGGCATGATACACAACCATTTTATAGAGCACTGAAACAGAGCATTCCCCAGCTGGGATAATAAAGGAGAGGATTTTTTTTTTCAATGGCTCCTGTTGGAACATGTTATGAAACCCTTTGTGAGAGGCTTTAAAAAGTGCCTTTAAAACGAATTCAAATGGAGTGAGACTTGGCAGAGATTGAAGTGGAAGAAGAAGGTGGGGGATGGAGAACCTCCAAACCAAGGGAAATCATTCCTGGAGCATGAAGAAAGCTGTCTGCAGGATTAGATCTCTTTCCTCCTCCCAACCCACGAAGCAGGTGGCAAGACTCAGATTTCCCTCCCTGAAGTTGGCACACAGTCGGCCAGTTTAGCACTGAGTCGTTGGTCTGGCTTGGTCTGGTTGGTCCCAGCACACACTCACTACGCACCAACCACGAACAGCTTGGTGTGGACCCTCGGGGTGACCAGGTGATTTGGCTCTGGTGTGATCCCAAATGAATGTCCCTTTAGGCCTACACCATCTCTGCAGCCAAAAGGTTCCCAGTCACATCCATCCCACCCTACTGGCAAGGCTCCTACTTATTTCTTTGCTTCCTGTGGGAGGTGGCAACAAACACTGCCACCCCGTATAACATCTGTCCTTCTCCTCTCTAGGGATGTCTCTGTGACTTCTCTCCTTTTCTACCCACTTCCACTTATCTCCTGTCTCTGTCCAGCATCACCAGTGGTTTCAGCATGGAGAAGAAAGTTAAAAAAATGGAAAAGACCCCCCTTCCCAGCACACACTCTTTTGTAGGATTTTATAAAACCGGGGAGTCTGAATCTATCGGTTCAAGAGGAAAGCCCTGTTGAGCTGATACTTCACCTTGCCTGTGTCCTACTTGCTGATACTTCATCCCGGCAAGCCCAGAAGGCTGGGCAGTCCACCTTGCGTCCCAGTCCCCTGCTGCTGACCCAGGGCTGTGCTGCTCTCATATGAGGACAGCAAGGGATGAGGGACAGGCCATCTGCTGAGGGGACAGCATCATTGGCAGGCACGAGACAGGGACTCCTGTCTCAGACGTTTGTCTGACTGGCAGCCAAGGCTGTTGGATGTCCAGAAATCAGTAGGTCAGTGCTCAAAGTGTTAAGACCGGTAGAGCCAGGGCTGATGTGTTAGAGGCTTTCTGGTGCCTCGTAGTTCTGCTGGGGAGGCTGGTGAAAGAGCAAGCAGGTGCTTTCTGAGAAAGGCTTGTTTTCTGAGTCAGATTAAAGAGTTACTTTAAGCAGTAAGGGGATGAAATTTGAAGATAGGGATGAGCATGGGAATCTGTATGGTAAGGTCTCTCCTACATGTTGAAGTCTTCTTCAGAGGGAAGAAATAAAAATTAGTCCGGAACTGAAGCACAAGAGAGCTGGAGCCTGCTTTGGCCTTGGGAGAGGGAGGGAGTAAGGGAATAGTGTTTGGGAATCTCCATGCTCTGCCAGCAAAGCCTGATGGTGCAATACTTGTCTCTGGGTTTTCCAACAGCAGCACAATGGCACGTCTATGGTACTCAAAACAGAAAGAGAAGCTAGAAATCCTATAGCTTGACTGCTAGCCTGACTCTGCCATCTCGTCCTTAAATCCAGCCTCACTGCTATACTAGAGCCACTAGTTTCAAAACCTCGATTCTTCTGTGCCTGCTCCAAAATTGATCTGTATGTTAACTGTGCAAGCTGGGGTTTTCAAAGCTGGAAATGTGCCTCCGGCTGTTTTAATGTTTCATCTAAAGTGGGTCATTCATTTCGGAGGAGAAGATTAGGGAAAAAACAAACACCGCTGCTTTGACCACACTGAACAAAATTCTGACAGATGGGTGGTTGGGAAGTGCAAGCTTATATGTTGGAGACGGGAATCGATGTTTGTAAAATACCACTCAGCCTAACTAGAGCTGCCCCAGTGGAAAGCCATGCATCTTTGAAAACTCCCTGGCCCATCTATTTTCTGTAGAGACCGGTTGCAGCTGGACCGCTCTGTCCTCTGAAGCACCTGCGTGTGCTGAGCTTGCTCTGCCTTCCCATGGCTCCTGCAGTCCGGTTTGACATCACTTCCAACATCTACAGGGTGATTTTTTTGGTGCAGCTGTTACTCTGTTCTATCACGGTGAAGTTTTCAGTGCACAAAGCATCCTACAGCACTACTGCTAAAAGATCTCCCCCCGCTCCTCACTGTGCTCAGGAGGAGTCTCCCCGGGGAGTGCGGGCGGGTGAGGTAAGGCAGGAGGCGGCTCCCTCTCCGAGAGCTGCCCTGGCTGCTGCACACGGCCAATGTGGGGAAGGAGTAAGTCAGGGGAACGCAAAAAGCAGAGGGATGATCTCACGCTGCCCACCCCAAGGGGCTGGCTTGCTTTCTTCCTCCCTCACCGAGCTCCTTGCTGTCAGGGGAAAGGTTGCATAAGATAAGGTGTTCATAGGGAGCAACTCGTTCCTCCTTTTCCGAGAAATGAGCCTGATGTGTGCTGTCCATTATAACCAGATGGACTCGTGCTTCAAACACATAAAATCCCATGTAAACCCTGAAAAATAACTTTAAGATCTTTGCAAATCTAGCATCCCAAATTAATGATAATTTTGAATGAATTTGGCTTTGTTTCTGTCCCTCAGTTCATCAGGCAAGAAGATAAAACCACCTGATTCAATAGGGAAAGTGCTGATGAACAATTCATTAATACCTGTGGCACTCAAACGCTATCATGAGCAGAAATTAGAAAAGGCTTTGAGGAAGGGCTTTGCCCCCTGCTGAAGGCCGTGACTGAGCCGGAGCCAGGGAGGCTGAGGCCAAACTTGGGGGATTGGAGCAATGGGAGTCAGTGTGAGCAGAGGGAAAAGACTACCTGTCATTGTGGTCCCTCAGTCTGGAAACCTTCTCCCTGGTCCCTCAGAGGAGAGAAGGCATGGGGGTACACGTCTTGGGGTGCTCGGTAATAGGACTGGAAGGATGCCAAGGAGCAACCAGGAATGGACCAGACAGGGCTAAATCGGTCATCGCCATCACTGCATCCTGTCCTGTAAGTCCCTCCTAGAAAGGAGCACAGCCACGGAGAGAAGAGAAAAATGGCCCTCCTGGAGGGAATGTGGTGTTAAAAAAAGGAACTCCACCGAGCCCTGGCCCCGCTCTGTGTGCCAAGGTGCAAGGCAGCACAATGTCAGCTAAAACCCCTGTCGCCATGCTGCTGGCCCCCATCGCTCCTGCTCCTTGTCCACCCCACACCCCGGCGTTGACTGAGAGCAGTCTGCTTGTGCTATTAGCCCACATGCAACTAGGGAAGGAAGAGCATGTGTTAAATATTTAGTGTACAGCCATTAAGCGCTTTTGAGAAATTTCTGCTTGAGTAAAAACTTACTGAACTGCTAATCAGTGGATTATCTGCCAAACGGTAGTTTACATCAACAGAGAGGATTATATGTTTGTGCACATATTGCGAGGCAAAATCATCCCCAGAGCTCTGCTCCTCAGATGGGCTCCCTCCCTCCATTTCTGATCCCCCCCTCGACAGTTTTCTCAACCCCCAACACTCTCTGTCTTTTCCCTTAGTGCCTTGAGATGGTAAGTTATTGAAGGGTTTAATTTCAATTGACACTGCAAAAGGGTAGGAGTTTTCTGAGAGGTGGCTCACATATGCAAAAGAAAAACAGGGTGGTTTGGTTATAATGGGGTGGTTCTCCAGCTGCTGGGCAATTCAAAGCATCAAAGACATACCCCTTCGTATGGCACCGTGGTAATATGAGCTCCCTCTATCCCACAGAAGTCTGTTACTTATCAAAGAGTTCAAAGCAATCTAAGTGATGGGAATAATCCATCTGGAGGGTTGGATGGAGGTAATGCACATCCTCAGGTGACCCAGGTGTCTGAACCCAGGTGACTCCGACTTCTTCCATGCTATATCACCAGAAACATCAGGACATGGATCTGCAAGTGTCTCTTGACTGTGTTAGGTCGTGGTGGACAGCCTAGATCAGGTCAAGCAGTGAGCTACTACTTTGCACCAGGTCAGAAGTTACCTGCTTGGGAGAGAAGTATGCTTTGCAATAACCTGAGCAGTTTGAGCTAAAACTTGATCAAGAAAGTGCCACAGCAATGGGGCTTTCCACTGGAAAGCTCCAATTTACTGAAACACAGAGTGTGTAGCACTAAGAGCTGACTTCAGTGAACGGGAAAAAAATGTATGCGCAGGAGTATACATTTGTAGGGAA